>NW_006766918.1:257112-267335 GCF_000275845.1 Dichomitus squalens LYAD-421 SS1 | reverse complement strand
TTGCAGCCACTGCTCGTGCTGGCCCGTGGTGTCGACACGATTATCGCCATTGATGCGGTGAGTAGCTTGGCTGCATCTGACATCGACATTATGTCCTGAAAGGCTCTTTCCCCAGCCTGCGGACACCTCAGACAACTTCGCTGCAGGCCTCGACCTCATCGTGAGTGCTTCCGGCGCCCTCAGACCTCTGATGTAGCATCTCACCTTCGTATGCGCTCGAAGTCGACGCAAGCGCGAGTCCAGCTCTTCCCAGGAACGTACTTCTTCCCGCCCGTGCCGAACACCACGGACGTCTACCTCTCCCAAAATCTAACGCGTCGCCCGACGTTCTTCGGATGCAACAGCTCTGCGGCAAGCGACGAGCCTTTCGTCATATACATCGCGAACGGCGGACCGCCCCTCGGGCAAGCCCCGGTGACCAACACGCCCACGTTCCAGCTGGAGTACTCGAACGGCGAACTCGGGGCGATGTTGGACCAGACGTTCGGTATGGCCACAGGGCCAGAGAAGGATCCCGACTGGCCTGCGTGTCTGGCGTGCGCCATGGTGTGCTCGGTGCGGGCGCTCGTACTTGCACGTGTAGCCGACACTGAGAGCGGTCCGTGAGTAACCGAGATTTTGTCTGTACCAGATGGAAACACTGAGATCGTCGTCTCTTTGGTATCTAAAGGGCACTGGGGGTGTCGACAGCGAGAGAGGGGGTTTGGGCTGTGTGCAGAGTCGGTTTTGAGCGGGCTTGTCGTGCGCATTCGAACATGTACAGTACAGTAGAATACAAGGAGATATATTTTGTTACGAGTACAGTGGACGTCGAGAGTGCGAAGTGAAATGGAACACACGGCGGCAGCGAACACATGTCGTCGTACAGCCCGGGCGCCTATTTGAATCGGGACTCGCTCCCTGACCGGCACCACCTCGTTCGACTGTCTGCACCGCGCGCCGCCATATTATGCACCTCCTGCTCTGAACATCGCGGCGCAGCAACACTTAGCAAGGTACGTACCCACTCTTGAGCCTCTTCCCCTACTCCCAATCCATGGTCATGAGTCCGAGGATGCACCAGGACCAAACCCACCCAAAATTACAATCAGGTATGTCTTTACGCTCGTACAACCTCTATCACTGTGTCCGACCTGAACGCAGCGGTACCAAGGTGCGTCGGTGCGCCATTGTGACCCCACGTACCAATTCCCACTTGCTGCGAGTTGGCACTAACTCCGCAGCCGCGTCCAGATCGCCAGTGCCACCGCACATGCAGCTCACCAAGCCATCCGGTTTCCACCAGTTCTGCCGTCTCGTATCTGACTAAGCAATGCGAACAGGGACATCTTCTCGTCCACTGGAGACTCACCAGTGGAGTAACGCGGATATTGTAGCATATTCAAGCGACACATGGGGGATCTGGAGGATGTCGTGGTGTGCATAGGGAAGTACGTACCAAGTTTCGAGCCTCCCACCACCTCCAAATGCACACGTCGGCACGAAATTGCAATGCCTTCAGTTGTGACCAAAACTGCCCTGGGCCCCGCTGCAATGCAGACATCAGTACCGAATCTGCACACTTCCCAAGACGTCAGCACAAGTTACATGATCGCTGCAGAACCGACTCACCAAGATGTCTGGTTTTCCTGCCATCATGGACAAAAGCGAGTGAGGCGAGTGGTAGGAATTCAGCTGAACATCTTCTCGATTGCTGTGGACTCCGCGGCCGAGCGACTTGGCTGCGGCGACGGTGAGTTGCACCTAGCAGCATGCCTGCCACCAAGTCGGACGGTGAGCTGCTCACGAGTTGCCCGTGTCGAGCCAGTGCCGAAGCTTCAGTGAGATCGTGCGGAGGGCCGCACCATCTGCGACGAGCACTTTGGGTTCGTCCTCATCGGCTGGCCCAACAACTGTTGGTGGCGATAGCAGTGCGGGCGAGGATGGGCCTTGACCTAGCTGTGCACCATCGTTGAAAACACCAAGTGATCCAGGCCAGGTCTTCGGATTGCCGCCAAATGGGAACAGAGACTGTCTGGACGCCCCGCTGCCCGCAGGGCCTTTGTCGTGCTTGGAGTCGCAGTACTCGGACTTCACCGACCCCTTGCGCTCCGGGCTGGGTGATATCAGCATAGGTTTGAGCACCGAAAACTTCGACGGCAGTCGTGGTATAGTAAAACAGTGTGACCGCGAGTGCGAGTGCGAGTGCGAGTGAAATTGTGATGTGCTCGACATGGACGAGGCAAGCGTGAGCGATGGTGAGATGGGTGTCCCGTAAGTGGAGGGCGGTGGCGGACCTAGCCGCAGACTTTTTTGGAGGCAACGTCGACAGCCCAGCCAATATCGCAGGAAGGGGGAATGCCATCTTGAAAGACGAAGCGGACGGCGAAGGGAGCAAGGGGAATGAGGGTACAGGTGAGTGGGATCACAGAGAGAGAGGGAAGTGCAATTGAGCACCAGACGACTCGAAAAAGCAACACAGGTGATCTGCGGGTAACCACCGAGAAACGGCCGGCAAGCAAATGTCGTGGCTATCGGCAGGGTGCGTAGTACCAAATGGCAAGCTCTTATGGTATGTTGCGGGAATCCTTTTTTGGCAGGCTCATCGGCGGCGCACGGCAGAAAACAGAGTCGTTGTTGCTTGATGATTGTATTTGGAAGCTTCCAGTTGGGGCAAGCCAAGCGAGCGTGCACACATGATGGATGCCCAATCACGCAAGGCTTCGGTGCGTGCATCGCAACCATGTTATTCACCTGCATAACTACAACTATGTGTCCCTACCACCGACAATTCAGCATCCCAGCACCAACTAGATCCGGGCACACCCAACCCAAGACATCCGCCAGAGCAACCACAAAACAATATCCCCGATGGTGCATGCACAGAGGGAGGGGGCAATCGGTCAGTATCACCTTGCCAGCTGTGCTGGTGCAGCCCGGCGATCGGGTGTTACGGTCCAGGCCACGGAGCAAATGACATGAAACAAATGTGATTTCAGACTTGCCTGATTGCCCATAACGGCATATGCGCAACAACTTACACCGTTGGCAGACTTTGCGAACAGTGTCTGCATCCGAGACTGACTGCCGGATGCCGTGCTGTACGTACAGCGGCAAACGTCCCAGACCATATTTTGTCACGTTGCTATGCTCATCTGATGGGATGGCATTTCAGAAAGCCCACTGCCCTTGAATGAAGATCTGATGACTGGGACAAGGGAAGATTGTACATGCGACGATGATCCAGTTGTCAGCACGGGCCAAGACCGTCCGCTAGGATAGCCGCAGTGGACTTGTTACGACATGGAGGACACGGCCGCCGGTGGATTTGCGCTGCAGAGCGCTCGGATCGCATTGCGTTGAGACGGTCATCGCTAATCATCCAAACTTGCGGCCGGCAGTGGACGGAAATTCGAGCCGACTCTTGTACGTTTGGAGAACAGGGTCACAAACTGGGGAGCGGTCCCCAGTTTGCGACCCTATTCTCCTTCCTACAAGGGTCTGGGGAGAGCGCAATCCCACGGACAGGATTCCTGGGCGACTGGGACGTTGGATGTGATGCGACGGAGAGTGTTTAGGTACAGCAGCCGGCAGAAGGAGACGTGGAGGAAGCGAGATTGATTAGCTGGGTTGCGAGGGAGAAACAGCGGTCGAGGGTGGATGGATGAACTGCGCGACTAACCTTCACCTCTATGTAGACAATCACACACACTTGATCCCTGCTGCTGGCAAGGCATCGCAGGTTGCAGTCGGATGCGAACGCAGGGCTTGTGTATAATGCTAGAGATGTGGTGAGTGCTGTTCACAGTTGATGAGGTTTTGCAGCAGATACTTACCGCCGTTGTGCTCAAACACGCCACAGATGCTCCATATGGCAAGTGATGCCTCGTGGTGCGGTCTCGACCGTGCAGACAACTTGATCATGTCCGGTTATTTGGCTTGCGGGCAGGAGGGTGGATGGGAAACACGCATCATCTAGTACTCATGTAATTGATTTCAGTATCTTGTTTGTTAGTCTTGTGCATGCAGGCAGTGTGAAGTCGTAAGCCGAAGGAGCAGGTAAGCGAGTAGAGAGCGGGCAAGAGTTGCATTTATCACTAACTATAATCGTCGGCAGTGGCGAGCGACGTGAAGGAGACGTGAGCACACCACAAGCAAGGCAATAGCAGAGAGGAAAGGACGGCAAAAGTGCGACAGAGGTGCCGAGAGTGCAGTGAGGGAGGGCTGAGCAGACGTTGAGAGGCAGTAAAAAAAACTCATGTGACCTCCGATGTAGAGCAAGACCCGTCACCACTGTCTCGAACAGCGACGAGCATAGCTTCCAGTGATTTTCTGCTGGTCCGTGTTGTGCAAGACAATGTGTGCTGGTGTTGGGCTGAACTTGCATTCAGCGGTACTGCCAGTGGTACAATGGTCGTGTCGCTAGCGCTCTGGCGGGCTTACATCTCTGCGCTTACACCCGACGTCGCCCGGCTATCGTCCGGCGACAACCATCCGTTGCCCGCTGCTTCCAGCATCAATTTTTACGGCGACGACCGTGCGGAGGACGACGCAGGTGCCCAACCACCACCCAACCACGACAAGCCGGAGAAGAAGCCCCGGAAGAAGTGGACGATGGAGGAGATGCACATGCTCGTCGCTGCATGCAACAAGGTGTGTTACGCAGTCATGTTATGCCTCCCTCTTCCAGGGAGCCGCTGTACGGTTCGGGCCTAACCACTAGTGCTACGGCTGCGGCTACAGCCATTGCTGCTTCCTCGCATCGCCTCGCGCAGCTTCCGCATGTAATACCCTGATGCCTACAGGCAACGCTACCCGAACACCCAGACGCGTCTCCCATCCAAGGTCCGCTCCGCGCTCGCAGACGGCACCTCCATTTTCGAGAAGACGTGGAGCACGAAGCGACCTCCCTTCACTGAGGAGGAGGACCGCGCCCTCGAGGCCGGTTATGACAAGGACAGCACGGTGCGAGTGATGATTGTCAAGGACCCCACCTTTCAGGCCCAGAACCGCCAATCCACCAATGTGTGCGACCGCTTCCGCAACACATTCCCTGACCTTCACCAAGCTGCGGGCTGTAAACCCCACAATATGATGAAGAAGACTTGTACGGGTAGTGGGTGGAAGGATTAGGGGCCCGCGACGCCGCTGCGCGCCGCAACGGATGACGCGCTCGCGTCAAGCAGCCTGACGGGGCCCGTGCGGCGGAAGAGGCAGCATGCGGACCAAGGCTTGTTCAGGGGCGAGACGAAGAGCTCGGACGACGAGGACGGGTGGGCGCCGTTCCTCCAGGACAGCCCTCGAAGCACCCCACACATGACCGGCGACGAGACGGTGACGAGCCCCGACGGGGATCGAGATGCAGATGCTCGACTCGCTCAAAGACATGCTCACCATCTCCGACTTCATTCCCAGCTCGTCGCTCTCGTCGCTGACCGACTCGTCGCAGGCTTGGGCGTCTCTCCGGTGTGTGGTCTACGGTCATGAACGCTGCAACTCTCTGCCACCGACTGCTTGCGGAATTCTCCGTTCCAGCGACAAAACGAGTCCAGGCCCATGATCGGCAAGTCCGCGCTCAGGAATGGCTGTCCGCGAATCCACACCTTGAGCCTTCGTCGAGTAGGCCATCGTCCTACTTCTCTCCAGCCCCGTCATCACCGTTCTCCTTCCCACAGCTCAACCGCGGCGTTCTCGACCGCTATGACCTCTTTCCTACTCCGTGCGTGTACGACTTTGCCTCGGACGTCGGCATCAGCAACACGCGCTCAGCGTTCTCCGACTCGGATACGTTCGCCCCGAGTAGCTGCTGGCGGTTCATGCACCACCCCAATCACATCGGTGAAATCCTGCGCTCGGCCACACCAGCCACAGCAGTCCGCCGACTACGGTTCAGGATCAGCTTCGGGGGCGGCGCAGCACTCGGGCTCTCACGCTCAAAGACCACGACACTTCTCTCTGACCTCACCACGTTCGCCCTGCCCTCACAGACCGTCGAGGAGATCAACGGCTTGACGCAGGAGATCCACGTCATCCTGCCGGTAATCCTGTAGACGCACATGGACAAGCGGGACCGCATGGCACGCATGCAGCAGGCGGGCGTGCACTCTCACTCTCGCGTCGCAGCACAGCCGCTCAATCTCGGTCCTTCCGTCGGGACTACGACCTGCGTGCGATCCCGCAGAGCCAGCAGATCAGGCCGAAGTCGCTTGTACCGCCCATGCGGTCACTGTCGCTGATAGTCTACGTGCCGTCGCATGCCATCAAGCACTACTTCGAACGGATGGCGAAGGTCTACGAGTAGAAGGAGATGACGAGCTGAGGCGGGAGGAGCTTTCGTACGATGAGGCATTTGTGTATGGGATCCAAAGCCGTGCCCGGAGCTGTATTCGCACGTTAGCTGCGGAAACGGTCGATGTGAGGTTCCAAGAGGGCTCGCGTCTGCCGGTGAATACTTCCCATTCCTGGCGCATCAATGATCCCTTGCACGCGACGGATGTGTACAGAATGAATTGATTTCCGTTCGTGGACCTACAAGCTACGCGACCGTGAGCCTATTTACCGCCATTTTCTGAATCTCGGCCCCGTTGTCAAGCCAGGTCGGCTCTTGTATATTACATCACAAGTACGTTCACACCGCAGAGGCAGTGTTTTTGCGTTAGCCTTTGGCAACTCTTACGGGAAGGCCGACGAGGCGCTGTCCGTGCTTCGCGAACACGGTGTCGTCAGAAATGCTTACTTGGATTTGCTGTCTTGCCCTCTGTTGTCTTCACTCGCCACGAAGGTTTCCTAGACTCGTATAGCTATGTGGTGGTCTGTTATACCTGTTAAGAAAGATACCGCAGCGAAATGGGGACGTCTTCCTCAAGGTCCCGCCCGCCGTGAGCAACCCCACTAAGGCAGCGACTTTCGGGTGTGCTTTCAGCTTGGGAAAACGTATGATGATGTTGTCTGAGTACGTCACACACATTGCGAGCCGTTTCCGAGGCCGCCGCATGCGTACACGAGGCGGGGGACGATGTTGTCATGTGGAAGCAATGAAACCGATCGAAACGACCGAATTTCAAACCGCTTCGCATTCGAGCAGAGCGCGTCATGCCCGCATCGTAACTGTGAAGCCATCAATTCTGCGTCAGTTTCCAGCCGCGAGCGGGCCCATTGCAAGGTAAATTCACAAATTTCGTCGCATTTCCTGCATTTCCCGGAGTGAACACTCCCTCGCGGGTCAGCTACTGCTTGTTTGGATGCGGAACGGTGGTCCTACGCACACCTAGCATGAATGAGCAATACACAGCTTGTTCCGAGGCCGCCAGACCAGCAGCGCGGCCGGTATACCCATCTCGTCCTCGAGGTGCCAAGGCAGCACCCATGGACCCGACCGGAATGCGGGATTTGAGAACCGCTCCCTGCGCCAGGAAAAGAGCTCAATCAAGTAGACGATGTACGTACTGCACCCCCTGCATCGTTTCCGCGGTGTTCGAACGCAGAAACAGCGCAGGAGAGCACGCGCACTTTCGGACGCAATGAAATCGCCCGAAAGTGCGCATTTTCAAACCTCGTCCGCGGACGACAAAACCGGGTGCGTTCGGTGCGGAACGTGCACCAGAATGCATGTCAGACGGTTTCCCGGCCGTCGCGTGAGCACGCGAAGAGGGGGACGACGATTTCGCCCGGGAGCCATGAAATCGGCCAAACCGACCGAATTTGAAACGGCTTCGTATCCTCCCGAAACGCGTGCTCTCTGTCGCAGAGCAGTGCGCGGGTCATCTCGCTCTCGTTTACCTGTCGATAAGAGACCAATGGCGGAGGTGGATCGCAATTTTAGTCGGATTTGGTGCATCTCCACGACGAACCGCCTCCTCACGATGCAGACACAGCGCCCGTTGGACGTCCTGAGTACCCCTCGCACTGCAGAATGATTCACAACCTCTTTCGAGGCCGCCGGACGAGCGACGCCGCCGCCGCTACACCCATCCCGTCCTCGAGGTACCGGCCCAGCGCCCATGAGCCCGAGCAGATTCCTCGGGTTCGAACTGCCCCTCCGTGCTGGGAAAATGAGACGGAAGTCTCCTCGTGTGCGTAGTCCGCTATCCGAGCAGGTTTTGCAGCCTACGCGTGCAGGGATGACGTGGGAGAGAGGGTGCCCTTTCGGACGCAACGAAAATGGCCCCCCCAAGTGTGCATTTTCAGAACACTTTGGATGACCGCGAAACCGAGCGCATTCGGTGCGGAACGAGCGATGCAGTCCGTTTGAGACAGTCTCCTGCCACACGGAACGGGCTGGGGAGGCAGGCAGGACTCGATTTCGGGCTGGAATTGCGCAGGATACCGGCCTCCTGTCCGAAACGCGACGCGGTCCGTGTGTGATAATCGAGCAGCATCGGGAAGCACAGGCGTCCACGCTTGATGGACGCCCATGTTCGTGCAAGCGTTCGGTACGCCGTAACGTAGATGTTCATTCTCGCTAATCCGTACATGTTCTCGACTACGTCTACGGCCGGCGGAGACGCGGGGGACACGAGATGCGACGGAGCTCACCTAGGCGACGGGGTCCGCTCTGCGCACCGCCGGCGGAGTTTGCTGGCCACGTCCGGGTCCGGGTTGCGGTCAGGCGGACGTCGTGGTGCCTGCCGTGCTTCAGCCGAACGGAGGGAGTCCTTCGCTCAGGTCGGACGTCGAGAGCGACGACGATCGAGTTGTGCGCACCAAGTGTGCGGACGGCATTGGTGCAGAGGAACAGCGGCAGACCGGCGGCGGGTTGCGGATGTGTGCGTTTGGAGCACTGGGTCGCGCTCGGGGTAGATCCGTATGGCTGGGATATTGGATGCGATGGGAGACTGCGGCTAGTGCAGGGAGACGGTTAATCGAGATGGGACGGGTTGCGAGGGAGGACGTACGTACCCGAGTGCGAGAGTCGGGTGAGCAGGGGTATAAGAAGGGGGCCGGGTGTACGGCCGGACTGTAGGCTCGGTTACCTGCTCCTCCGCTGTGTGCCATGGTGCGCTTGAGGGGGTCCGTGGGGCCGTGCCCCTGTTTCTGTTTGGAAGTCGTGTGAGTGGTGGTGTTGGCGACTGGTGGGGGTGGAGGATGTGTACTGACCTTTGTCGAGATCCTAGGCTCGATCGACGAGTCGACCACGGCACGGCGTTGAGCGTGCGGACAAGTCGATGATGGAACGGATGTGCGCTGCTCGTGCTCGGTCTTGGGTACGTACGCTTGGAGGGGGGTGAGCAGAGACTGTGCGCAGTTTGCGGTGAGGATGGGCGGGCGACTGGGGGTCACGCGGTCGACAGCAGGTGGCACAGGGGACGAGGATGGGAGTCGGTTGATGGTGCAACTTGAGCTCGGATTCCGGTGACAAGGCCTGGACGTCGGGCCGTGGCGTGCGTTCGCGGCGTGAGCGAGGTCGTGGTCGGTGTGAACAGCAGGCAGGAATAGCGGGGCAGGCAGGAATAGCGCGGCAGAAGGGGCAGAGCAGCGGGCGCTTGACGCGTTGTGAGGAGCGTTCGAGATGCTAATAGCGGCGTAAGCAAGGCGCGCTACAACGAATCCGAACTGCATAGACGCTGGCAAAAGGGCTCCCCCGCCTGCTTGCTGTCCAAACATCCCTTTATCGCATCCGCCTACTCGTTGTCCGGAGATTGAGCCAGAGCACCGTCCGCTTCCAAATGAACGTCATCCATGGTGTCGATGGGATGTACAGCCACGGTCAGTCTATGTACTACCTGTGCCATCTCATCGTGAATGGACCGTAACGCCTTCGTGCCGTTTAATCGGAAGAACGCAACCATCGGTTCCGCCCTATGGGGCAACGCGGTAGCTGCCCTGAGAACCGTCTACCGCTCGTGAAGTCATGCCGAGCTCGTCAGCGCCGAAAGGCAGCCCAGGCGATGACAATTCCGTTCATGTCAGTCTGATACCTCTATACGCGTGGATAGCATTGTGCATGCGAGGTTCTTCCTACCAGCATGGATCTTCCTACCGCACACCGGGTCTTCGATAGATCCGCGTAAAGAACTTGTTTCCCCCGGTGAGTTGCAGTCAATGCCGGATTCCGACCGTTAATCGGATCGCATACGCATGCGATGTCGTTCCTGCCCGTGGGTATGGGAGCAGTTAGCTTTGATGCCACCTGTAGCAGGTATATATTGTCCACTTACAGCTTGCAGGTGAGTGCCATCCTCCGCGCGGGTGGCTCGCCCCAAAACACGTCCTGTAGCCCAGTCGCAAGCGAGGTCTTGGTCATA
>NW_006766918.1:197312-255421 GCF_000275845.1 Dichomitus squalens LYAD-421 SS1 | reverse complement strand
ACTGCTCGTTCTGGCCCGTGGTGTCGACACGATTATCGCCATTGATGCGGTGAGTAGCTTGGCTGCATCTGACATCGACATTATGTCCTGAAAGGCTCTTTCCCCAGCCTGCGGACACCTCAGACAACTTCGCTGCAGGCCTCGACCTCATCGTGAGTGCTTCCGGCGCCCTCAGACCTCTGATGTAGCATCTCACCTTCGTATGCGCTCGAAGTCGACGCAAGCGCGAGTCCAGCTCTTCCCAGGAACGTACTTCTTCCCGCCCGTGCCGAACACCA
Source organism: Dichomitus squalens LYAD-421 SS1 (assembly GCF_000275845.1). NCBI lineage: Eukaryota > Fungi > Basidiomycota > Agaricomycetes > Polyporales > Polyporaceae > Dichomitus > Dichomitus squalens. The sequence goes on along the minus strand of NW_006766918.1, from coordinate 255,143 downwards.
CGGACGTCTACCTCTCCCAAAATCTAACGCGTCGCCCGACGTTCTTCGGATGCAACAGCTCTGCGGCAAGCGACGAGCCTTTCGTCATATACATCGCGAACGGCGGACCGCCCCTCGGGCAAGCCCCGGTGACCAACACGCCCACGTTCCAGCTGGAGTACTCGAACGGCGAACTCGGGGCGATGTTGGACCAGACGTTCGATATCGCCACCCAGGGCATTCCCTCTGAAACGCCCAGAGGGCCAGAGAAGGATCCCGACTGGCCTGCGTGTCTTGCGTGTGCCATCACGGACCGTGCTAGGCGCACGATTGTCGCGTCGAGGAGTGGGATCTGTGAGACCTGCATGGCGAGGTATTGTTGGAGTTGAACATCTGGTACTCGCACGTACGGCTTGCGGCATTTCATGGTAGCGGCGGCCTTCGGTGACGATCGCCTTCCATCCCAGAAGCGAAAATTACCTGTGGATGGTCAGTCCAGGAAGTTGTCCAGAGTAGATCGAGGCTTCTTCGAGCCAAAAAAGTACATGTTCCATGTATGTGGAAGGGGTCCCGACTTGGCTCTCGCGCCAACACGGTGGTGGCCCGCGTTGGGATCATATACTCTGTTGTTATGGAATAGATAGATCATAACGGGTTGCCCGCAAGGGTGAGCGTATACTCACCTTTGCATGTTCGTAGACTGCCTCGGTCGTGCTCACTCGAACGATACAATCCCACACATCACGGAGCACTCCGTTGCCGAGGCGCCCCACTCGACTCGCTTGAATGTATCGCTATGACCAGTGGGCCGCTATTCGACAACCTCTCCTACGTGTCCAATATGACCCCTTGTATCATAAGCACTTCTCCCACATCTCCGAGGTCACCTCCACCAAAGACGGTGCCTTGTGCCGCGTACGATCCTCCTTGCTCCAAGCCAGGTAAGCATGAGTATCGCTGACGCAGATGGCCAGCGCAATCGGCTCCAATATCGCCAGGAGGTGGGCCCGGTAGGTCCGCATCACGATCTTGAACCGTTTGGTGTCCGTGGAACTTGCTCCTCTCCAGGCTGGAGCCCACATCAGTGTTCTCAACGCTGGGACACCAGCGGAGGCGTGCATGTGGAGCGGAGAGTTATCCGCAACGAGGTCGGTTGAGTCGAGTCCGGTATCTTCCTACAGCGTTGAGGAGGTCAACACGAAATTCACTCGCTAGACTGAAGGACACGTACCATAGTCGCACGATCCCATAATTCCAGATGCTCTAACCTTGGTGCCAAGAGGGCATCGCACACCCTCGCGGGAGACTGCCAGCTGTAGGAGTGCCTGTTGTGAAAGGCGCGGACAAGGCGAAGCTTCTCCAGAGTCTGTCCAAATGTGCGGGATATCTCGGTGAGGACAGCGGCGTCAAGAGGGTAGACCATGTCGACGGCAAGGCACGTCAAACTGGGAACCGGACTGCGGAGACGCCGGACGAGTGTCGCTGTTGTGGTGAGGGAGGAGAGAGATTGCAGGTGATCCAAGGGTATTTGTCTTGTAACAGGCACGGAGATGGCTGCGTTACCCTCAAGGTCGGACACGGGAATGTCTACCGAGAGGTGCCTCACGTTAGGAACGCGAGACAGGACCCAATTCAAGTCGCTACGCGTCCGAGGGAGCGATGCAGTGGTCATCCACGAGATGGTGAGCACGCGCAACCTCTCAGCTCTGGTCCTGCCAAGCCTGTCCACCTTTACGCTCGATAGACCCCTGCAGAGCGACGCGAGGCCAGCTGGGGAGCGGACAGCCACTTCGTGGTAGCGGAAGTCCTCGAGGAACTCCGCCATGAATCGACACGTCCGGCTGAGGCTTGCCATATCCCTCGCGCTATCAATTTGGCTGCACGCCGTCTGCTTAAGCTCTGTAGGAATGGCGAAGATCCCGCAGCATGGTTGGCTTGGGCGACAAGTGGGCAGCGGCAACAAGTCCAAGGAGGTAAACGGGGATGGGCAGTTATGTACCGTCATTGTCTTGGCGGATTTCCAACGCTAAAGTATTGCATCTCGTGTCAAGAGGATCTCTGACACGCAAGCAAAGCAACATACCTTGTAATCGCGGAGTAATTCCGCGATGGCGTTATTCGCGTCAACGGCCTCCCCTTCGAATTGTTCTTGCTCGTTCATGTGGGTTTGCTGACATTGACCGGTGTGTGTAAGCAGAGGATCTGCTGCGTTTTTCTGGAGTGACAGATATACGGTGGGCCGTGGTTGGGTAGGATGCGGGAAGGAAAGGAGATCAGACCGCGCAAAGGCGGGGCGGCGACCTCGCCGGGGAATGCCGACCGGTCACAACACGTGTAGTTCCTCCCCTCTTGGTCTCCGCCCTCAATCAAAGTGCCAGATATCCGCCGCTCCCATCTGCGGATATCCTGGTATTTGAAGTCGCGTCGGATAAGTAGTTGCGCGCGACGCGTCGAGGACGCCACAGTAACGTGATCGCGTTAACCACGGGCAAACAGGCGTTTGATTGAGATGCTAGGAGATAAGGAATTCGATTAGATAACGACGACTGGCGCGACTGGCAAAGGCTCAACCTGGGGCCGTGAGTGTCTAAGTACATACTACCTTGGACGTCGCATAGATCAATCACTTACAGGCCACGGTCCACTGTATACCTTATCTGACTGGAAGGAGGCTACAGCTTCTCGTAATTTTTTCAGCGACGCCATTGAGGACGTACGGACGTTCGCGATCTAAGCGGAGAGCTACATCGTCCAGCCTTGTTCGTGCGCATTCCACTGGCACATAGAATCCGCATGGCCCCAAATCCATCTCTGCATAGAGCTCGTATCGACTGAGAAAGCGTCACGCAAGTTAGCCTTGAGCGCTAGGAGCGGGTATAGGGGGAGGACGTTCTGTATGATTGGAGAGTGTCACGTACTGTTGGCCAATGTTTACGTTGCCCCGTTTCGACCGAACGCAAATTTTAGAGCAGTTTAAACCTTCGAGCGGAGAGGCTGGAGGTCGAATTCTAAGAAACGAAAACTACTCGGACAACATCTTGGAATGATTAGAGCAGCGCAAGTTGTAAGGTGAGTCTGCCAGTTGGCTTGTAACCGGAGAGCAAGTCGGGCCACAAAACATCGTAACTCGTGCAAAAAGAAACACCGTCTCATAAATCAGTGAGCAAAGATGCCCTAGCGTTGCTGTCTCGAGATGCCGATGCGAGGGAGAGCACAGGCGCTAGAACAATGCATGCATCGGGTTGGGGGCCGCGTGTGCAAGCCGCACTGCCTTCTTCCCCAGGTTCCCTTCTCTCCCTCAGCTCAGTACAATCGCTGCACGTTCTGCTTATGTACAGCAAAGAGCGTATTGATACGGAAAACGCGTTTTGCACGAGACCGGCGCTCCCAAAGACGCCGGAGAATCACGGGATCCAGACGCTGTACTCAGGTTATTTGGGATTAAGTAAGTAAGTGTGACTTCGCAGTGACGCACATCCCTGGAGATGGACGGCTGATTTATTCATCCCAAATCACTTATATTCCATCTGTAAATGCTTCATAGGCTTCAACAGTGCTTGACATGCACATCTTTGCTCAACAGTTTGTTCTCTCAGACAGGTCCAAGCTGCCCAGGAAGGATACTGTGACGAGGTGACCGTCTGGTTTCCGCACGGCAGGGAACAGTCCGTCGTTTTTCAATGAATTTTATCCAGAAACGCCACATATTCACAGATTGTTTGCCTCGCGCGTCCCTTTTCAGAGACTTTTCTCCAGCTGGAAATATCCGATTCCCTACCGTGCCGGCTATCTCGGGCCGGTCCCCGCGTTTGGGTGCAAGAGCGCCTGACTCGGACGCTGGCTCTCGCAAAACGCGTTTTCCGTATCAATACGCTCTTTGCTGTAAACCAAGTCCGTCGTCCGTTGTTTGACCAGATGTCAAGGTGATTCTGACAGAGCTTTGGACTTTCATTTGTGAAGTTACTGTCCTCTTGAATGACTACTCAATGGTGGCAGGAGTGCGACATGTAGCAAGAAACGTCGATGCAGATGCGGACCGGGAAGGTTCTCGGCAGACATAATTGAGGGATGTTGGCAGGCACCGCTGCCAGCGTGGCTGCTGGCATGGCTGCTGTACAACCATCTCTTCTTGTGGTCGGTTCGGACGCTGGCGAAGGAGTTCTACATGTCCTGCTTGCTGTTCAAACAATCACTCTCGTGAGATGAGTGTCCTTTTCTTCATATATAGGGTCAGAAGACCGTCCGCCCTCAGGTAGACGTCATTCGCGGTGTTGAGGGGTGAGCTGAAACCCGCTGGGACCTGGGAGCTGTGCTAAAGGCTGACCATGAGTACTTAATCTGCAGCGCCCTTTGTAGCGGTTGATCGGATCAATTCAGCCATCCCCTTTATGTTAAGGCCGACAAGCTACCGGGAAAATGCTTCAACCCTGTCCAAGTCGAACGTACGAAGTCCTTGAAGCCCTTGAAGCCTGACTTTCAGAGCGTGGAGATGAGGTCTAGACGACGATCAGTCCATGTCAGCCCGGCACGTCCTCCTGCGCAGTGCGAACTGTCGTGGCGAGGAAACGCATGGGACAGGCTGATGCGTGGGTGGCTCTTCTTACCACAATATAACATCCTATTATATCCATCAATCCGCGTGGACAGAACGCGTTTCCACCGCTGTCCAAATCCGCCGATGAAAGCCAATCAGCAGCGACCCCCGAAACCTCGTCGGATGCGTGACACAAGATCGGGAACGCAGGTACGCACGCGATGTCGTTCCTGTCTATGTATGAGAACGATCAACTTTGACTACCATCTGCAGCCGGTATATATTGTCCGCATCGCACCTTGAGCTTGAGTGCCATCCTTCGCGCGTTCGGCCCAGCAGCCCCAGCCATCACGCTCCCAGGTAGCCCCAAGCGAGATATCTGCTGTGCCAACCATGCGGGCGATCTCCATCTCTCTCGCGCTTTATCTCACTACTGTCTCTCTTGGCTTAGGAGCCGCCGCACAATCAGCCGCCGCGGTCGCGTACGCACCCACCGAGCAGGCCTGTCCCGCTGGTACTTCTCTTGTCCGCCAAGTCGGCTCCAACGCGCAGAGGCAAACTCTTAGCGCGGGCGAGGCTGCGTATGTATCTGCAAAACAAAAGGTCGTGGCAGAGGCGTGGAAGAAGTACCTGGCCAACGTCCGAAGTCACGGCAAGGCCGCGCTCCCACCCTATGTCGACGAACTTCTTCTGGGCCAACGGGGACACGGCGCGTTGCCCAAGCTCGGTATCGCGACGAGCGGTGGAGGGTACCGAGCGGCCATCTTCGGTGCGGGAATAATGAACGCGCTGGACGGCCGCAACCAGACGTCCGTCAAGGCGGGTACGGGAGGCATCCTGCAGACCGCGACGTACCTCTCCGGGCTGTCGGGCGGTGCCTGGCTCGTGTCCTCGCTCGCGCAGGCGGACTTCCCCATGCTCCCAGAGCTAATCTTCGGGCCGTCGCCCGCCTCCGCCAACAACGGGTGGCTCGCCGACATCGACTTGCTGACCCCCGGGGGCACGAACGTGACCGCTGACAATGCGTACATCGCGGAACTTCTCTCAGAGGTGTCGCTCAAGTTTTCAAAGGGCTTCCCGGTGACGGTGACGGACGTGTGGGCGCGCGCGCTCTCCAGGCACTTCGCGAACGGGACGACTGCGGCGAACTTCTTCGAAAACAGCCTCACGCATGGGGCTGGGATCACCTTCTCGTCGATCACGAACGTGTGCGTAGTGCCCATTTACATAGCCCAATCTATTCTTGGCCTCGCGCTTCGCGCAGGATGCGGAGGTGGATGTTTCATGGACTGCATGCTAATCAAGGACTTTGTTGCATAGGCCCTCATTCGCGAACCACGAACAACCCTTCCTAATCGTTGTCGCCGACTCGCTCGTCAGCCGTAACAATGGCTCCGCCGTGACAGAGGCGGGGGACATCGTTCCCTTGACTAATCCTATTTACGAGTTCAATGCGTGTGAGTAGATGAACGCACCACTTACATTGTGCGCATGGGCTCACCTAAGTCCCTTAATCTAGACGAGACGGGGACATTTGATCCCCAGTTGGGAGCATTCACTCCCACCAAGTTCCTTGGCTCGCCGCCGAAGAGCAGTGGGGTGTGTGTGACTGGCTTTGATCAACTTACCTTCCTAGAGGGCGTTTCTTCTAACTTATTCAATGAATTTAACACTTCGGTGAGGTACTTTCAGTCTGAGTGCCAAATCGCCTACTCAACCCGTTGAACATCGTACAATGGAACTGCAGGCAGCAGCCCTAAATGCATCCATGATTGGCCCCATCATCAATGCTCTTCACAACGCGTTCCCGGAGACGGGCATCCGCCTCGACTCCGCGGAGATTCCGAATCCCTTCTTTGGCATATCGCCGGCTACTTTCCCCGACTCCGACCAGAACATACTGACTCTGGTCGATGGAGGGGAAGATGGCGAGACGGACCCATTGCAGCCACTACTCGTGAAGGCGCGTGGCGTCGACACGATCATTGCCATCGACGCTGTATGTAACTTGGTCGGTTCCAACGTGGGCGTTTCATCCTGACATTGTATTTTGTTTTCTAATAGCCCGCGGACACGAGTGATAACTTCGCTGCAGGCCTCGACCTGATCGTGAGTCGTTCAGCTTCCTATGCCGGACGCCTTGGTACAGTGTCTCACCGTTTTGTGCTACAGTCGACGCAAGCGCGAGTGAAGCTCTTCCCCGGAACGTACGCCTTCCCGCCCGTGCCCAGCACCACGGAAGTCTACCTCTCGCAGAACCTTACGCGTCGCCCGACATTCTTCGGATGCAACAGCTCTGCTGCAAGTGGAGAGCCCCTCGTTGTATACATCGCTAATGGCGGCCCACCGCTCGGCCAAGCTCCACTGACGAACACGTCCACGCTACAGCTTCAGTACTCGAACAGCGAGATTGAGGGGATGTTGAACCAGCTCTTCGATATCGCCACTCAGGGAATCCCCGCAGAGACTCCAAAAGGTCTTGAGAAGGATCCTGTTTGGCCTGCTTGCCTTGCGTGTGCGGTCACTGATCGCTCTAGACGCTCAGTAGGCGTAGCGAGGAGTGGGATCTGTGAGAGCTGCTTCGCTAGGTACTGTTGGAGTTGAGCATGTAGCCTGTGCAGCTTGCGATAGTATTCAGTACCAGTCATAGTGCCGGAGTGAAGCGAGTGGACGACTCCGTTTATGGGATGATCAGCTTCGGATCTCGGACAGGCACGACGTCCGGATGATCATGATCAGGTAGAGTCACGCAGTAATAGGCCGCGAGCATGATGGCTTCCGACGCGATCAAGCGTCGCGCCACTACAGTGCTTGCTCGTGTTAGGATCAGAAGCCCTTGGTAAACAGATACAAATACCGAACACGTTGTTTCTGCGTGGACAGCAACATAACAGCGCAATCTGCAGCGGAAATTTTGATGGCGAGGAATCGTAGCAGTTTCAATCGATTCCAAACGGCTCTGCCTGCAGCTGGGTAGGATAGTCAAAGAACTCGAAGTGAGAGAAGCGTCCAATACAAACCATAACCCTAGGTGTGGCCTGTTACCATTTACGGAAACGGCAAGTGGCCACGGGTTCGGGTCTATAACGGACTTGACAACTTGGACTTTGTCGGGACACCCAACTTGCCCACCTCCTCATCTTTCACCCACTACGACGGACGTTAGGTCCACCGGTTTGGTACACGTCATGGCTTCCTTCTTGTCGAAGGTGTTCCCCCGCAAGAAGGACAAGGAGACGTCAAACAAACGTAACTCGGTCTCGTCACTGCTCGAGGGCAAGTTTGAGGCGGTTTCCCCCACGATCTCTCCATCCGCGGCACACTTCGCGGATTTAGCACAGCGGCCGAAGGAGCGAGGGAGAGAGAAGGAGAAAGAGAAGGAGAAAGACAGTGCGTTCTCGCTGTTCAAGACCAAATCGCGTCCCGTCTCTCCCCCGCCAGACACGCGCAAATCCGTGCCAGATGCACCCCACCTCACCCTTAATCTACCCGTACCGAAGGAGGAGCGTAGCCGCGCGCTCGGTGTCGTGTTTGAGGCAGATCCGAACGACACGAGCACGCTACCCGACAATGTGATCGGCGAGAGGCGTTTGACACCCCTCGAGACTCTGCTGCTTGTCAAGGCATGTTCCCAGGCCATCGTTGACAATGGAGGTGCGTGAACACATCTTTGACTTCATGGTCCTTATGATGACACGGCGATCGTGTGCGTTGTGCGCGTGTAGGCCTCGAGACCCTTGGTGTCATGCACCCCTTCTGGTATTCAGCTTCTCCCGAGGTGCAGCGTAAGCTCATCTCGCTATTCATACTATCCTTGGCTCCCAAAAGCCCGATAACCACGCTCTCTCCGTCTCCTTCCTCTGCCGCCGTCAACTTCAACACCGAGCTGGAGTACACCCGATCTCCCCATGACATCGCCGCCGTGCTCCGCTGGGCTTTGCGCCACTTACGCCTCGAAGGGGAATCGTTCGGTCGCGCTGCCGGACAATGGGATTGGTATCGAACATTCGCGGAGGCAGAGCGCGCTTCTGCATACCCTCCGACCGCGTTCACCGATGTGTTGGTTCCTCAGATTTCCCCATCACATCACCAACTGCTCGTTGCCACGCTCGACATTGTTTCTTCGCTCGCGTCGCATGCTGAACGCAACAGTATATCGGGCAGCAAGCTTTCCAAGTTCCTTGGCCTCTGGCTCCTGACGGCTAAGAGGAGCGAGGAAGGGGAAGACTGGAATAGCTTCTATACGCGCTGGGAACGCGCCGGTCGTATTCTTGAACACCTTTTCCTGGCTCATATTCGGTACGTCCAATGTTGCGCGTTTGCATTGTCGCCTACTCATGTTGTCGCAGAGACGAAACGGTGCGGAAGAAGATGCCGCTTCGACTCACTGAGCTCGTGAAAGGCTACCCGTATCATAGCAGAAGCGCATCTGCAGACACGACGCCCGCAGCCGACGATGATCTGTTGCCGCGCCCACGTTTCTCCACACGTCGATACAGTGCGCTGTACGTGCGCGTGGAGACCGAGCTCGCGGATGGGAAGGCTGCCAAACCCAAGCCCCATCCGCTCCGACTCATCTCTGATGCCCTCAAGTCCGAGGTCGAACTCACGGATGGGCAGTATCAGAGTATTTGGGAGGCGATACGTGCCGCTGCTCTAGCGTCCGATGAACCAGACCCGATCCTCGCTACTGTCGACGGCTACCCTTCACTTTCGCGCATTTTTGCCGACGAGACTACCCGTCTGTTATCCTTTGTGCCTGCTGAGTCCGGTATCGCATCTACTTCTGTACCGACGATCCGCCTCCCTCGTCCTCCCCGCAGACGCTCGAGCTTTTCGAACACGCCTACGCAGCCACAGGCGAATGGCAACGGTAATGGCAAAGCAGAAACGAATGGCAGCGCGCAACGCTCCGCTGTCTCACCCACGACGTCGCCCACTTCACCCAGCTCTCCCAAGGACTGGACGGACTTCTCGGCAGCAGGTTTCGGCGAGAGCGCACTGGGCAAGGACTTTGCCAAGACGCTGCTGGACAAGGATGTCGAGGTGACAGACCCGCCTCCCGTGGAGCGCAAGACGAGCAAGAGGCGTCGGCCTTCCTCCCGGCGGTCCTCCGTCGACAACCCATCCGCCGAGTCGGCAGCCCGGGCGGCGGAGCTCGCCTCGCCAACTTCCAAGCCGCCGAAGTCGAAGTCGACGATCGTCAACGTGGTGAAGCTCGACGAGGCGTTCGTCGACTTCTGGAGCGACGCGCTCCTGGACCCAATCGCGTCGGACTGGCCGAACTTCGTTGTCGCGCAGCTCAAGAACGGTATCACAGGAGTGGAGGCCGACGGACAGCCTGTCGGGTGGCTCGTCCTCGAGCAGCGCTTCGTCTCGCCGCCGCCGCCGCCGCAGACGGCGACTGAAGAAGCGGCTGCGTCGCCCTCCGCTGGACCGCGCCGCGCGTCGTCCCCGCGCCCGTCCATCCGCTCGGACCTTTCGGCGAGGAAGAGCTCCACGTTCTCGGCGGCGAAGAAGCGGCTGACGTTCTTCGCGTCCGCGAGCCAGACTATCACTGGGGCGACTGCGAAGTCTGAGGTGAAGGCTGCCGCGAAGAAGAAGGCGGTGAAGGGGTCGAAGGTTGGGGAACTAGGTGAGATCCTGCCTGAAGTTGAGGAGAAGCCCGAGGAGAAGGTCGCAGAGAAGGAGAAGGAGGAGCCCAAGAAGGACGCTGAGCCTGCTCCTGCTCCTACTCCTACTCCTGCCCCTGCGTCTGCCTCTCCAGAAGCGCATCCCGTCCCTCCGACCCCAGGCACTGAAGAGTCGAAGTTCGTGGAGAACATCACGCCCACGGAGGCGGTCAAGCCCCCTGAAGAGCCCAAGGCCGAGCCTGCACAGGAACAAACGATCACTGTGCCCGCCGCTGAAGCTCCTGAGGCGTCTTCCCCGACGGAGGTGTTGTCCCCGCTCACCCCTACCGCCGAAGACTTCCCGGCTGTTCCTGTCGTCGGTGGCCTCCTCGCCTCCGCCGCTGCGACCACCCCAGTAGCCGTCGAGGCGCTCAAGACCGAGGATGCCACGCTCGAGGATAAGCCTGTCGTCACCGTCGAGCAGGAGCCCGAGATCCCTACAGACTCCGCAGCCCCGACCCCTGAGAAGACGCTCCCGCCTGCCCCCGAGCCCGTCGTCCTCACTGGAGAAACTCCAGGTCCCCAAGTCGCGCTGGAGACGAGCGAGCCTGCGGCGCTCGCGGAGATCTCGCAGAAGATCGACGCCATCGTGGAAGAGGCTGCTTCTGAGCCTGAGACCGAGAGCGCGGAGCCAGTCTCTGCGGCTGCTGCTGAGGACCCCACGACGGAGGTTGTTCAGCACCCTGTCCAGGTTGAGGAACTCGTGTCTGACGCGGAGGCTCCTGCTGCGGCAGAGCCTGCCCCTGTTGAGCCCGAAACCGAGCCCGAGGCTCCTGCTGCGGAACCTGAGGCCGTCGTGGAGGCTCCTGTCGCTGCGGAACAGCCTCTCGCTGAAGCACCTGCACCTGCTGAGGCGCCTGTCATCGAGGCGCCTGCTGCTGCCGAAGAGTCCGTGGTAGGGGCCCCCGCTCCTGTTGAAGAATCTGTTGTCGAGGCGCCTGCTACGGTTGAGGAATCAACAGCGGAGGAGCCCATCGCTGTCGAAGAGCCCGCTGCAGAACCCGAACCGCTTGCCCCGGTCGAGCCCAAGGCTGCTCCTGTTGAGGCTGAACCCGCTGCTCCCGAGGGAGCCTCTGCGCCTGTCGTCGAGGAAATCGCTGATTCTGCTGAGGAGACCGCTCCAGCAGCCGAAGAGTCCGTCGCTGTTGTGGAGGAGGTTCCTGCTCCTGAACCTAAACCCGAGACCGCGCCTGTCGCCGAGGAAGCTCCTTCTGCTGAGCCAGAGCCGGAGGCAGCCCCAATCGTAGAGGAGCCTGCTGTTGAGGAAGCCCCTGCAGGTACGTTGAAACATGACATTTGTCTCACTGCCTACCTCATTCGTATGTCTCAGCAGAGCCTGCTCCCGTCGAAGAGGCTACACCTGAAGCTCCTACCCAGCCTGAACCCGAGGAACCCGCGCCTGTAGAGGAGACTCCTGTCGCTGAGCCTGAGGCGCTTGCGGAAGAGCCTGCTGCACCTGTTGGGGAAGTCCCCGCTGCAGTCACGGAGGAGGTTCCCGCCGCCGTTGAACCTGTACCTGCCGAGGCGCCTGTTACACAGGAAGCTGCCGCACCCGCTGTCGAACAGCCCGCCGTCGAGGAGCCGACACCTGCTGTAGAAGAGACTTCTGCCCCAGTCGCCGAGGAGGAGGCTCTCGTCCCCGAGCCGACACCAGAGCCAGCACCTGAGGACTCAGTCCCAGCTCCGGTCGATGAGCCCGCACTCGTGGACGAGTCTGCCCCCCTTCCAATTGGGGAGCCTGTTGCACCCGCGGAGGCTCCTGGTGAGTAACACGCCGTTTCCTGTGTCACTGTGTCCAGTCTGATGAACTGCATGACAGTTGAAGAGAGCACTACTCCTGTTGAGGATATCCAAGCCGACGCCGCCGCTCCCGAAGAGCCTGCGGCGTCTACCGAAGCCGCCCCAGAGGCTGCTCCTGAGCCGCAAGTCGAAGAGCCTGTTGCCGGAGAGGCGCATGAGAACGGCCCTGCAGCTGAGACTCCCGAAAATGAGGAAAAGTCTGCCGCTGCTGAAGGTACGTGTCTCCCAGCTGACCTTCATTTGCATCCTGATCATTTTTGGGACTGTAGGGAGTCAGTAGGCGTTGCTTATATACCTAATGGTTTGCCGCGCGTGGAAGCATAGACGTGTTGTGCGGATTGCTTTGCGTTATCGGATGATACCCCATGTCATTGTCACGGTCTCCCCTCAAGTCCCAGTTCCGAGTTACTCGGACGGCCATTCCTTCTTTATCGTAATATGCTATCCCCTCCGCCTGTGTTGTCGATCTACATAGTTGTCTCGTGAGTTAGTTGCAGTAATGGTTGGTGGACAGTGTTACATATGCTTGGCCCGGTCGATGTTCCGTAGTCCCCTTGCTTCATCGCTAGCTTACACGTCTTGCAAATTGTCCCCGCTCTGTCTGACGGTCGACACTGAATACATCACGTTCGTTCGTACACTAGTCCTGATGTCGGTGGTTCAGCCTCATCTCGACTTGAATGGCCCACGTTTTTGAAATGTGGCGTTTCATTTGACAGCTAGCATGTCAGGCTGTGCAACACCCCGTGTTCACCGGCTTTTGTGTTTCAACACCTGCATATCGATCTGGCTCATGCTCCCCGCACAAGGCCTCCAAAGAGCCCAAAGACATGCGAAGTGGTGCTATTGTACGCAAGGCGAAGTCGGCGCACGACGAGGACGAGGATGGGCGAGGCGCGGACGCCTCCAGAAACGGGGGAGTCACGCTCACCGCGCCCCTTCCGGGTTCATTGCCATTGCCAATCTGTCAAGCCACTAGCGCTGTCGGCTGCCCCTTGTATCCCTCATGTATACCCTGATACAGCGCCTCGCCCCGCCGGACCATTTCTCTCACTACCGTCTCCTGTTGCCCGAACCCTGCCCACTCTCGCAACGGGCGTAGAGCGGAATGTCAGGATACGATGAGCGACTCCTCGCGAGTGCGCCGGTCGCCACACGGGCAGAGAAACAGGTGCGTTTCCTTCATTAACATGACCTTGGCATTGTCATTCTCTCCATGCGTATCGCGTGTACACTTTCGCATGCCTGCCAGCCTGTTCGTGCACGGCGGGGTGAGAAGAGGTAAGAGTGGGCGGAACGGCTGCGAAGGCTGCGCATCGAGCGGATGAGGGTCACCCTGCGGGCGCAAGCTGACGCGTCGATGCTCTTGTGCAGGAAGGATACAACATCGATCTACTAGAAGACAGCCGGACTCGCCCGGGTGCCCGCTCGGCCTCCGCAACACCACCCCCACCACCTGTCGCCCATTCCAGCGACCACTCGAAGGCAGAGGCGGGAGGCTACGCTGGCTCCGCGCAGAACGGGTACGCACCCGCGACCCGCACGCCATGGTACAAGACCCGCAAGTGGCTCATCTTCTTCTTCATCGGCGCGATCGTCGTAGTCGCGGCCGTCGTCGGGGGAGCGGTGGGAGGCACAGTCGGATCGCACAAGAAATCCACAGACGCGGCGGTGAAGGGCGGAGGGGACTCGAGTGGCCCTGGCGGAGCGTCACATAGTTCGGAATCCGCGGCGTCGAACACGGCAGCGGGGGGAGGACAGGCGGCGGCCCCTACGTCTGCGAGCTCGGACGGAACGCCTGCTTCGACGACTGCTACCGCTCAAACTACGTCGAGCGGCGCCGGCGGCGGAAGCCAGTGAGCGCGCGGTCGGTTGGTCGGTCTATGGGATACCTTGATTGGTGCGTGCTCGATTGCAGCTGGTGCAGACTGTCCTGCGCCATTCTGAATGACCGCTCCTGCAGTTGCTCCCTTGCGAAAGATCTCCATGTGTATTTTTCGTCAAGACGGTACTGGATTTATTGTCGATCTCTCTGTACGCTAAGATATGCTACAACTATTGAGTTCGTTCTTTCGCTCTCTGTACTCCGCCGATGCCCGAGACGCTTTCCCGACGACACCTCCAGGTTAGTTTCTCATGGTCTTTTTGCGCCATAAGGAGGTCGGCTCTCGTGCTTCACCGACGGCATTTCCTCCGCCAGATGCACGCCGCGCCCTTCAGACGCAAGACGTCCGGCGGTGCGGGGAGGCTTACAACATATCCGGATGTGTCGGGCCAACATCGATGACGAGCGCCAGATTGTCTGGGCCCACTCTGAGCCATCCACTGCCAGGTGCGTACTCAGTACTCATTGGTGACCGCTGCCAAGACAATATTCCGCATGACGCATCGAAGAACAAATGTTCCTTCAAGAGGGCGGTCTTCAGTGGGGTGGAGTGCAGCGCCTTCTGCCTTTGTGACAGGTTGGGTACGTGGCGCGGAAGTGCGAGCATGCGTGACTTAAGCACCAAATCTGTTGTAAAGTTTCTTCCAACATTCGAAGCTCGGATGTCGCGGCGTTTGAAGTATTGCCAGTCGCATCCCCTGCCAGTGACTACCGTCGACCACAACGCTGAGCGCGAATTGGACTACGTAGCTCAGGGGGAACGTAGACCTTGTGGGCTCCGATGTTGAAAGTGGATGATGCATCACAGGCAATAGGTTGCGTATTCAGTCTTTGAGTTGAGAGGAATATGCTGACGATGGCCTGGGGTGTATCCATGAAACCGAACGGCACTGGCCGCACGAGTCGAGATGTACTCCTGGCACAACTTCGGGTTCCTAGACAATCGCTTTGACGGCTGTCGTCATGTATCAACAACCTCATCAAAGGACAGACACCAAAGACTTTAAGCTCTTAGTGGCCATTCTATGACCTCTCTGGGTTGCATTCGTGCTTCGAGCTGTGCAGGTTCCCGGGTGCGTTGCCCGATGAGGGGTGGATACGCTTCTTATGTAATTGCCAGACACTGTTTCGAGATTAGACGCAGCTGTGGTTAAGGCCAGGATATCCAATTCCCTGATCACTTACCTACACCAATACTCGAATTTCTAGTGAGATGAATCAAAGAACAGACATCCATGCAGTTGCTTCTTGCAGAAGTGCGTAAGAAATCTGCCTACCACGAGTGAGACCGCCAGCCTTGCCCTACGTTGGCTACTAGCGGGGAGAGCGCCTGATAAAACGCCCCACTTCCATCCTGCACATTGGGCAACCTTGTCTGAATCTAGGATTGCGCGACGGGCTATTGTCCTGGCTTGCAGCATCGTTTCTCGATTATCTCGCTTTTGCCGCGTTCTCCAGAAGGGCCCCCGGATTGCTTCAAGCTTGGAACCTGCGTTTGTGCTAGCCGCCAATGTCAGTGTCCCCTTGGGTTTGGGAACACGCACATCACTACCTCCTCAGCCGGGCTATCAAATGCCTTGCGCTTGTTTGCCGCCACTAAGTTGGCGTCGGTCGACGCGTCCCCACACGAAGATGACCAAGATATTGTACACGGCCTGCTCCTCATAAGCCCCATTGTGAAGACGCCCTCGGGAATGCGCAGTGGTATCCGCCCACCAAGGGGAGGAGGCTCTACAGAGGAACTTCTACAACACGAGCACTTGTCCTTGGAGGTTTATGGAAGCCCCGTTCGCGATGCGAATTCTCTGCCCACCCGCCCACACATGATGCCGACACATCTCTCGGCCAGGCGCAAAGCACCTGTAGGCTTCGTCGACCTGACCTTTGGGCAACAGTTCCGTTGGCTGCGAGCCCTCATATGAAAGATACTGTTGTGCGTGATGCGGGAGATGAACCGGAGCGTGGAAGCCCGTCGACTCTTGTTCGGTGCACACACCCAGAGGCCTCGCGATCCAAGATACTCCCGCCACTACCTTACGGGTGAGGTTCTTCATTGGTTGTGAGTCGATGA
The DNA here is from genome assembly GCF_000275845.1 of Dichomitus squalens LYAD-421 SS1. Classification (NCBI taxonomy): domain Eukaryota; kingdom Fungi; phylum Basidiomycota; class Agaricomycetes; order Polyporales; family Polyporaceae; genus Dichomitus; species Dichomitus squalens. Next base: position 239,202 of record NW_006766918.1, on the reverse strand, counting down.
CTGGATGCAGCGGGACTTGTAAGAGGCCAAACTCGGACATTGCACCTTTGTACGGCTCTGTTAGGTCATTGTTTCCATTGTCTCAGGGGTACGTCGCATCTCGCCGTCAAAGCGGACCTTTGGCTGACGCTCGAACCACATGTGCATAAGTGGCTATATGCAAGGTCTATGGATTGCATACCATTGTATCACATCCACTCCCATACCATCATCCTTGCTGTCCGTTGGGACCACCACTATATTGTATATCAAAATGCGCTTACCCGAGTTGTATAGTAAGCAGTCATATTGTATGTATAACCTCACCGACAGAGAAAGCGTATTTTATCGTACACATCGCGGTCACTGCGTGAAGCGCCATATTACGGTGGCGGGGAACATGCTGGGAATTTGCGTATTCCGCGCATATCACCCACGGATTCCCCAGTAAATCCCCCTTTGATGGGAATCTGGTGGGAACATGCACATTCTCTCCAGATTCCCTCAACATCCCCAACCGCTTGTGCAGATTTCTATTATAAGGGGGACTTGCCTGCCCAAAATTACTTATCCGTCCGCGATGACGTCGTCGTATGGTCCCATATCAACCTGCCATCGCGTCCACATCTTGACTTTGTACTTCTTGCATTCCCTCCGTATGCCTATCTTCCCCTTGGTACGTCCTGACCATTGACTCTCGGATGGCAGCTGATGTGTTAACATGCAGGTGTTCTCTCATAAATACATCTGCTGATCAGGGCAATAGTACGTCTCTAGTGTTGCGTGTGAAGTCCCAAAGTCTGATGGCTGCCGCATCTAGTAGGTTGTCCCGCGTTTATCGATTGTCCTTGATTAAGACTGTGAGTACCCAGTTTCAACGCTACAGTGTACTGCTAATCCTTTCTAAGCAGAACTCAAATATCGACATGGTGAGTGCATATATGCATGTATTGCGCGTGCCATCTCAGCTGTGTCTGATGTCCAATTGTAAGCCAGTATCGCTGTGCTGGCGGCTACGGGTATGATGTGATTGGGTTAGGGTTGATTGGGCCGGTCTGTATGATATATAGAGAAGTCCGGATGTAGCGTAGGAGAGTCGCCATTTGAATATATATTCATTTCGATCTAATTCAATCTGGCTGCCAATATCGGGACGAATACTAGGCGCCAAGCTGGGCACCAAAAATGGATATGAATAATAAGATACAAAATTGTATATCCCATTTGATCCCATGTTACGCAGGGTGCGGAATGTCTAAGTAATATGTGGGGAACATGGTCGGAATGTGAGGGGAAGGCAGTTAATACCATGACATCCTCTAAACCTGCGGAATGTGGTGGGAACATGCTGGGAATGTGGCGGTAATGTGCTCATCCTCTCCGTGTTCCCCAACCTCTGTAATCTGGCGCTTCACGCGGTGGGTGCTGTATAAGTCTTGTCCTTACTCGCGGTCACATGACCTACGCGTCGTATCCTCTCATTGTATGCAGTGCAGCTTGGATTGTGTGAGACAATGGGTTTTAGTGTATATCTTCCTCATATAAGCGCAGGACGCATATGTTGTGAGCCATGTGGCTCCAGAGGCGGGGGGCGTTGTCGCAACACCATCACGTGATGGGTGGTGACCGGAAAGGTGGCCGAAGGCTCGCGTCCCCTGCTTTGCGTCTTCCACCACCTCGGCATCCGAACCACCACTCCACATCTGGTTGCAAGAGTATATGTCCTAGTATGCACCCAGCTCAAATGCTTCAGGCGATGCAAGACGTTGCTCGGGGTAAGAAAGTGCCGAGTTTCACGACACGGGTGGGTACCAGTCGGCTCCTCCAAGAATGCATCCCCTATTGACAATAGAGGACCATCTCTTCCTAGCTCAAGAAATTCCGTGCAGGATACAAAGTCAGAAGCAACCCAGCCCCTGTCCCACACGACAATAGAGCGGCAGGAACAACGCTCGAGCCCGATGACCAGAAAAATACCCAGCAGTCACTCCAAACCATTGCGCCAAACCCCCATTCCAGGCCGCAACGGCCGCGCATACGCATTCCTCTCATCGCTCGAAACTCTTCACCATCCACCGAGACATGCGTGCACGACGGTGGTTGCGAAAGTCCATTGGAGTCGTATCCGACGACCCTAGTCGGCTCACCTGCGTCATGGTCTCCCAAGACCGCCTCCCGATCCTCGCTTCTCACCCTCGATTCTCCGGAAGAGAAGAAAGCTCTGCAGCCCCCGACGTCGCCGGAAGACCTCGAAGCGAGCGAAGAAGATGACGGCGCACGGGACGAACGCCAGTGGCGCGACGAGAGAAGCCGCCCGATCGCCCGCAACGACCATGGGGAGGGCGCGCCCTCTTGTGTCACGAATCCTAGACCATCACCGTTGTCGTTGGTGGACCTCGCCCCCAGTTCGACTCCTCCACGACCCGCTCCACTGCATGCGCTGCAAGGTGCCTTGGGGGAAACCGTCTGGTACATGATCGGGTCGCAACTGGACCAGCACGACCTCACGCGCTTCGCAATGATCTGCAGCGAGACTCTTCTCGCCGCAGAGAGCCTCATACACCGCCACCCGGCGATCCGCGATGAAGACACTATGGTCGCTTGGGCAGCGGCACTCGAGAGAAACTCCGACAGAGCACATCTCGTGCAGTCACTCACTGTCGGGTGGGACACTGAGGAGGATGTGAAGGGAGACGCCGCGATCGCGTTCGCCGCTGCGATCGAACTGTTGCGCGCAAGTAAGAATCTGCATACGCTGAACGTCTTCGCAACCGCAACTGCAGGCAACTTTGGGTCCGGTCACATCCTACCCGCAAGCGTCCGCACGTTGAACACGTCGGGCGCGTTCTTCTCCCGCGTCGAGCAGCCACTGCCCCCCCTGCGGCACCTGAGCATTCGCGTAGAGGCCAACGATCTCAATAAACTTCGAACGCCAATCTCTCTGTGCAGAGAAACGCTCAAACAGCTCCGCATTTGCCTGAAGTGGCCGTCGCCAATGAGAAAGCGGGAGGACAACCCGGTACGATTGTGCTCCCACTTAGACGCCCCTAACCTCGTGTACTTAGAGTTGCACGAGGAGAGGTCGGAGGTACGTTCGATGGACTACGACTACGAGGAAGGTACGGAAACTCACCGAGGTCTCTCTAGAATATCCCTCTCGTTATAACGAAGAGTCGATGGGACCGCTTGCCCGTCGGCACGAGCTGGTCGAGAATGCTCGCGACTAGGATGCCGAATCTCCGGTATTTGGTCTGGAGGCCCGTGTGGGCTGAGGGGGCTCGCGATATGCTTCCGGGTGGAGCATACGACGATATCGTTCATAGCTACCCCACGAACGTCTTCGCCCTCCTCCGCTGCCTGCGGATCTTCGCTTTCGCCCTACCTGACAACCAATACTTGTGCTTCGAAGGAGGGGCAGAGAATTCGAGGGACAGCCATCCACAGGCAGAGACTATCTGTCTGTGGAAGACGATGAGGGAACGAGACAGGAGGTTGCAGCTTTGACGGAGAATGTTTATAGTGGCCGGTTCGGTTCAACGGTGCTTACCTGCTGACCACGGCGGCGCATAGATGGGTCATATATGCGGGTGAGTTGACATATATGGGTCTTATTTTATTGCTATGTATTGTTGCTTTCGAGCTTTGGCGGGTCCAGCTTGCCACGCTGTCTCACTTCGAATGCCATAAATTATTGGGCTAGATGTCGCCGGGATGGCAGCACCAGTGTGACGTGGAACAAGAGGTCATCAAGCGAGGCGAGAAGAGAATGTGATCGCCAGGTGCGTGTGTCGTCGTCTGTTCGCAGCGGAGGTGGGCAGGTCGATGGCCATGGCGTGGAGTCAGGACGAAGCTACACAAGGCGCTTGGGTCTTGTATGTCGGCTCGCACTCCGACAACGAGGAGCATCCGATGCTTCTGTCCTCTGCTTTCGCCGATTCATCTCGCTATGCTTTCGTTCTGAATGATCCTAACTGCTGGAGGCCATCTCGACATGACTTTGTGGCCTGCTCCTGCTTCCCCCCGTCTCTTAGCTGCGCCGCGTAGTATATCGCCAAATTTCGATGTACCTTGTCCATGTCCGTGTTCTTGTTCAAGACTGCGCTTCTGTCAACGACATGAGGCTTTGCTCCGGGTACGGCTGTCTCATATGTATCTCAGCAGGTGTATGATGGGAAAATGGTGGTAGTAGTCTATGTCGTACGTTTCAAATCGCCAAGAGATCATTCTTCACATTTCCCATTCCGATTCGCAATATGAGCGAGATCGGTATACTCAATGCGACTGCTTGCATACGACGAGCAGAAAGCTTCAACACACAGTCCTATCGTGCGTGAGCGATGTATTCTAGCCCTCCACGAATGCGAAAGGCGAAGTTTCCTGGGATCATCCAAGGGATGTCTCCTATATATCAAGTCAAGACGATGTACTGGGCTATATACAGATTGAGGTGGGTCCAGCTGTGTCTAGTCCTCATACCACAGTCGTTTAAAATTTAACAGCATGCAGTCATCCAGACGTTACCCTCGTCCGGACTGAGTAGCCACGATCCGTCTACAATGAGTGACATGCAAGACACGATAGATGTATCATTGGCCGTACTGTTCGAGCATGTGAGTGCATAGTAGCAGCATCAGAGGCATGTACCTTAGAGGTCTTGTTGCACTCGCACAGTCCGTCGACCTATGGCTAATGCCCAAATTGGCCTCGGAATGCAACTTCACCTGGGTGTCTCGTCCCTCCTCCTTTTTCACCCTTCAAGACATCGGCGATGTACTTCTATACGCCTCAGTGGTGCTTCCTACTCCTGTCTATATTTTGGCCATTGATAACAGTTACGCAGAATAGCGGCCCTCCGACTCGAACGACTGTTGCTTCCCAAGGGAGGCTCAGGACGCGGCGTTTGTGCAGAGGATTCGCACCCACTACGACATAGATCTCGCGGTTGTCGACGAGGTGTACTCACGCATAGTGGACTCCTCTCTCAGCCGTCTCTCAGACTGACATCCTCCTCGCAATGCTGGCGCGCTTTGACCGCTAGTCTCCGCCCGCCAGGATATGTCAAACCCATCATCGACGAGCGATGTCCACTTTCTTGGCAGCTCCGCGAGCTTTCGTGGAGTCCATCTATCCGTACAGCTCGGGCCAGGATAGCGGTCTCTCGAACGAACAACACGTGCGGTCGACGGATAGCCAAGGGCGGGCGCCACTACTTCACCAACCTGCAGCGCTTCGTTACTAACTCCCTTCTGCCATCCCACCATCCAGCTGCAACCGCATTGCCAAGAAGATGGACATTGCTCAGGTTGAAGTTCAGTTGCCATTGCCGCGCTCCTGGGATCCGTATGTCATGCAGGAAGTAGAGTTGGTTGATGGTGGTTGTGCAGAAGGGTCCGCGTTGAGTGGCTCCAGTCAGGTGCGTGCTACTCTATTGTTCAGGATAGGAGTGCAATTGACGTGCTCACGGTCTATGCAACTAGGATACCACCACATGGTCCGAGGACGGACAACTTCTCGTCCAGATCGACCGCGACGTTTACCTCTTCCTCCGCGATCAAGCAGACATTGATGCTGTTGTGCGAGCTTTCGCTCGGGGCATCCTCGGTTTTCGTCACGTTCATGTGGAAGTGCATTGCCCCAGAACACTCCGAACCTTTTGCGACGCTCTCGCTCGCGAAGCATTCGCTCCTCAAGTGATCAACAAGTTCCGCTCCCTTAAGCTCGTCCTCTCCACTTCTCTCCGCTCGACACCGGACGACGTGAGTGTCGCTTTCCGATCCCTCACGGATCTGAAGCACGCACAATTGTTATTGCCTGCGTTCCACCGCCGCGGACTGTGTCTACCTCACAAACAGCCCATCCGATCCTTAACTACCGAATCCTTCACTATAAGGTCTCTCCGTGGCCCTGCCCCTCCACTTGTCAATCTCAGTGTAAACACCACACTTGAGGACGAAAAAGCATTATGCGCATCAATCAACCGCCTGTTCGAGCACTCGCTGGTCAGGCTCCGTATTCTACGCCAGTATGAGCCTTGTGCCAAGCATACTGGGCCTTCGCCCGCCCGGACGTGCTTCTTGCTATACCTGCCCCATCTCGTATATCTCGAACTGCGTGACACTGCGCTTCTGGTGAGTCCTTTGCGTCGTGATAACTCCCCATCCTTGAGAAATGGCATCGCTCACAAGATTCCGGACAGAGAGATTCGGGCCTCGGTCAGGTGGACCTAATCTCGCAGGCACCCTGGATCCACTACGCCCCGCGCAACCTTCCGAAATTGAAGTTGCTTCTCTGGGCGCCGCCCTGGCATCAATACCTCGAGTACGCTCCGAGGATCTATGCACAGTCCATCGCGGCCTACCAGGAAGACTTGAGCCTGGTCCTGCGACCTGTTCATCTAGTCATGTGCGAGTCCCAGACGGAGGGATTCTTGTCATACCCCCTCCCAGATGGAACGTATCGCCACGGCCGCGAAAGTTCTGTCTATGTCGACGAAGACGGTTGGCGGCGGTAAGGTCCATGTTGGCGTCATGGTGGGATACTCCATCGCCGACGATGAACAACGTACGTGGGACTGCCAATAGAGCATCGTCAGACAAAGCTGACCGCTTCCACTAGCAGATGTATCCGAGGGTGATAACCGAGGTTGCTTGTATTTTTGCTGTATCTTTGCTGTATCTGTGCTGTCTGTGCTGAACTTGTTGTGTTACATATATGCTACTATGATCAAGCCAGCTACTCGTGATCCAACCGTTTGGTGATCGGGTCATGCGAGAAATCGAGCGAATCCGACCTGTTAACGGCGTGGTACTCGCTCAGACTCCTACTATCGCCCCATCCTTCTGTCATGAGGCTCTCTTCGTCATCCTCCCCCTGTTCGTCATCTAACCCCTTGTGATCCTCGTCATCGACGTCCAGCGGTTCCCCTAAGTTGTCGAAGGGATCCTGCGCGAAACGGAGGGAAGATGCAATCTGTGTGCCAGCAGAGATGGTGGTGAGGACTGGCGACTGATCCAAAGTCCGAAGATTCAAAATGAAGCGGGACATAAGGATTGACGAAATTCTACAAATATGAGGATGAGTTCTAGGTGAGCAGCAACCGGCGAGATAGAGCACGAACATGACTGCTACAAGTCCTAGGGATACTTGCCGCTTCATGATGTATTGTTAGTTGGACAGCTAGTCGCCAGGTGGACAGACCGGGGAAGTGTGTCGTACCGTTAGCACATAATACATTATGACAGAGTCCACGATTAGAGTTGTTCTGAAGCAACTATCAGATCAATATACTACGGTCTCAAGAAGGCTGTTACTCACATAAAATATGTGGTTCCTGCCCACAACGGCGAGTGTGAGCATTACGCCGATTCAATAGGTGTAGCGTCCTCACCATCACGAAGTATCAGGGAGACTAAAGATGTCCTCAATCTGGCTTTCCTGGCAGCGATTGCTATTCCGGCTGTTCTGTACCAAGTAATGGCAACAACGATAAAGTTTGCAACATAACCGCATAGCCGTACGCTAATCGCCACTAATGTGCAGCAGATCGAGTCAGATCTCCGGGCTCTGGCGATGCTTGTATATCATACCTCTATGAAAAGAAAATTTGAGTACACTTCGTGGAACGAGCAGACATGCGGGATACTTTCCTGGTCCAAACTGGATTATTCAAGTTGCCTCCAGAATATATCGTCTGAGCGCAGCCTGTAAGCGGCCAAGGCAGAGCCATAGGCCGAGACATGAACATTTCTATCTGCCGCAAAACAATAAGCCCTCTACAACCGGAAGACAACGCCCTACTCACAACATTGGGTGGCACTGGACTAAGCCCTAAGAGTAGAATGAGGGTCGTCCAGGACCATTTGCGATTATTGATAGTATGTATGCGAAGAGCCATGAAGACTATGAACGATTACCGCACTAGGATATCTAGCTATATACTAAATCTCTTACCTGCCTGTGTTGCTCCTAGGAGAGTTCCGAACAGTTGTTGCGACACATCCGGGAAGCGGCACCTATAAGATCCGTCCGCTCGTCTGTATGTTGTTGCTTTTCGCTGCTAAGAGAGTAGACTCACATCTACAAGGTAGCAAAGCGTGAAGATTTCGGTAAGGCGATAAACAAGAGAAATATGGACCCACGCTGTCGTCCTCCCACACAACGAATGCCCACAGAGCAATGGACAGTCCGAACAACATAAGGCAGTAGCGATTGAGGAGGAACAAAACCGTTGGTATTGTTAGTCTTCGTCTCCATATTACGCGGTGTTCAGCAGGAAAGGTGAGAATATATTCGTAGATGATGAGCGCTATGAGTAGATATCAGCAAGAGTAAAGCGGGATGAAGTGTCGAACATACCCACACAAGCCATCTCGAGCCGACAGCCCGCAGGAAAGCTGTGGATACAACATGCTCATCAGGATCCCAGAAACGCGTCGTTCCTGACGCCGAGTACTCACAACGCCTGATCAAGCTTCTCGGCTACCAGAGTGGGTGTCCACGACTGTATGGGATCTGACGATGCGTTCATTTTGTCTTCCCCTGCAGTAAATCAACTGTCAGCGCTTCGTTGAGGGAGATACCTTGAACGAGTTCGAGGCGAGGCGCTAGATGGCTCATGGGCTCGTATTAAGTATGCGTTGGTGCGGATTTGAATTGCGATCCAGGCACAGGGTTGGTCCCTACTCCCGATTGCGGTGCTCGCTCTTGACTAAAGCTGTCAATGCTATGGTGGCATGTGGCATCACAGACGCTGCACAAGTCTTCTGTCCATAGAGTTCGAACGTATAAGTTGTGCAAGCCCTAAAACTTGCCACCACTGAGGCAAAAGTGGATGGGCCAAACTTCAGATCGTCGTGCTCCTTCACGCGCATGCAATCTCGACGACAATGGTAAGCGACGGGGGTGAACGGCTTTCTTCCGATCATTTGTTGCCAACCAACCACCGGTGGTAGCGATCCAGCTGGTCTGGCCATGGGCACAGCCTCCTTGCACGAGAGACAAAAGTCTATCACGAACGACTTTTCGTTGAAGGCAACACAGCGCGACCACGAAATTGTCTCACACTCCTGTGCGTGTACTAACCAAGACGCTTCTACATATCGTCACCTCCATCCCCATCCCCATCTCCTAATTCCAACTTTCTCTTCCTACCGGGCATCTCCGCACCGCCACCATAGCCAGCGCCCGCCTTATCTCGGAGCTTGTCGACGTCGACGTCACCCTCTTCTGCCCATTCGAGGACCAAATGTCGCCCAAGCAAGTGCGTATGTCTGAGCGTCGCATACGCCTGCTCGGCCTCGTGCCGCGTGGTGAACTCGAGGAACGCGAATCCGCGCGTACGATGGTCGAACTTGCGAGGTAATCGCACAGACTTGAGCTGCGCATGAGCACTGTCACAAGATCGACGCCCATTATCAGCGCTGCACTGCAGTGACGGCTGAAACAAAGTGCGATAGCGTACCCGAAGAGCTCCCGGATGTCCTTCTTGGTCACCTCGAACGGCACGTTCTTGACGATCATCTTCGTCGTGCGCGCCTTGACCTTCTCCTTGTCTGCCGTACTCTCTCCCTCTACGCCACGTCCCGCCCACTTCACTACGAGCTTGTGCCCATCGAGCACCATCCCGTCCATGCTCTTCAGGCCACGCCGCGCTCCGTCTAGCGTGCGGAACCCGACGAAGCCGTAGCCCATGCTGAGGCGCGCCCCAGGGCGAGCGGGGTCGGGCTTTGTCTGGATGCGCGCAAACGCGAAATCCGGGAGGTGCCTTACGACCTGTGTTAGCTTCTCGGGCGTCGTGCTGAACGACAGATTCTTGACGAACAGCGTCGTCCCCGCGCTGAGCGCCGACTCATTAGCCGCCGAGGTCTCATCCGCAACAGCGATGGGAGCCGCGCCCGTCGCAGAGACGGGGACTGCCGGGGCTGCCGATTCGTTGTCGGCGATAGGCTCATCCGTGATGAACATGCCCTCGGGGCCCTTCTCGAGGTAGATGACCGAGTTACCCATGCGGCGGTACGCGACGGCACGGAACGCCTTGCGGCCTTCGTCGGGGTTTACGAACTCGACGACGGCAAGCGTGCCCGCTGGCGGCACCAGCACGCGGCGGAGCTCCCCATGCGGCTCGAAGAGGGCGCGCACGTCCGCAGCGGACGTGCCGTAAGGAATGTTCTTAACGAGGATGATGCGGTCCGAGCGCGCGGGCCGCCGCCCTGAGGGAGAGGGGTCGAGGGCAGAGAGGTCGACGCCGTGCTGTTCGAGGAAGGTCTTCGTTTCCTGGATGACGTGCGTCTCGGCCAGGGCGAGCTTGACGGCAGCGTTGGAGGACTCGGGGTTGAGGATGTCTGCTTTGGAGATCTTCATACGGTCTGCTATAGAGGAGACCACTGCATCGCTCTACATGATTGTGTATGAGCTCACGACGCCCCAACGAGATATATTCGCGGGATCTCTACGTACATTCATATACAACATGGCCCAATTGAACTCCTTCCCTGCTGTAGCCTTTCGCTTCGCGTCACGATCCTGCTTTACTGTCCGCTTCTTGCCCTCACCCTTATCATCCTCCACCTTTCCCTTCCTATCCACCGCGGGCAAGACGTGTAGCAGACGACCCTGGAACGATGTCTTGTCGAGTGCCTCGTACGCCGCCACGGCCTGTTCAGGCTTGGCAAACGTCACATAAGCGAGACCCTTCGACTGCTGTGTCTTCGGGTCGAGAACCAGATGTGCCTAAAGAGAGGAAATTCGGTCAGCGTCTGATATGCACTGATGAGGCGAGCTTCGAAGGGAAGAAGAGAGATGACTATAGATCAGATTGTTTCTACTATCGATTTCCCTGAATAATCAGCACCCCCGCAAGCGAGTCTGATGTCCCTATTCAGTCTTTTCATCATGCTAACCCGTCTCTCTTCTTCACCTCACACTATAGACACAGATCGTCTGCTCACCTGGGTCACATCGCCGTGCGCCTGGAAGTGCTCCCGTATCTCATCTTCAGTGCAGGTGAAGGGGAGGTTACGGAGAAATAGTCGTGAAGTTTGCAAAATGGTCGCTTTCGTCGAGTCTAGAGGTTCGGTCTCATCCTGGTGAGGATCGTCGTGTCAGCTCCATGAGGGCTATGGAACAGTGAGGATACTGCGCACGTCGTTATCATCGTCTGAGTCCTCCTCGTCATCCTTCATAAGCTCGTCGTCTGACTGCTCGAAGACTTTCTCCGGCACGTCCACAGAGTCCAGCGTCGATTTTGTGTGCCGCCGCAGCCAGTCCGTGTCCGACATGGAGGAACAGCCCGTGGTTGAGGAGGCGTCTGCAGAGCCCACCTTCTCTTCGGTCGCTTCTGGCAGCTCCTTACCCTTCTTCAACTTCTTGCTCTTCTTTGCGTCGATACCAGAATCCTTTAATGTCGACGCCAAAGGTGCAGGTATAGGGTCTGTGTCTTTCCACGAAGGACCCTTGTTGCGAGGCTGCATTACTTGCATGAATTCATCGGTAAGGTCGGCGTGCTTGCCCGTCTTCGACCTGTCCTTGGTAGAGGTCTTCGTCGTCTTGGTGTTCGCTGAGGCTTCAGCAGACCCCTCGACTTCCGCGGGCGACGGGCCTAACCTCGGACGCTTGTTGGGACGTGGTGCCGGAGCGTCCTTCGCGCCCTTCGGAAGTGAATCAGAACTAAAGAAGGCGCAGGACGAGAAAAAAACACACATCAACAACGTCGACGGTGATCCTCGACGAGTCGACGAACGACCTGTTAAACCACTTCTTCGCCCGTTCCGCCTCCCGGGGAGACTTGTAGCCGATGAAGCCGAAGCGGCGCGACGTCCCGTCGGGCTTCAGCACGAGTTTTACATCAGTGAGTGTGCCCCCAGGTCCGTCAGACGTCTCGAAATGCTTCCGCAGCCGCTCTTGGGTGAGATACGCGGGCAGATTCTTCACAATAAGACGTGACATGGCATCAGAAAACAACACACCAGCCTCGATAGTGAACAAGGTGGGACGGAGCGGAAGGAGGAAGTTGGGAAGACGAGAGCGAAAAATTGGGCGAATTTATGGAACAACAGACGCCGGTTGCCGACAAACCCAATCGGGAATGTGCGCCTATCTATTCAGCTATAGATTTCGAGAGGGTCGGAAATGTGAGGCTTGCGCTACTGTCTATCACCCTACTACACTCCCCACATCTTCTATAACCAGCAAAGATCCTCTGCTTATTTGCAACTATGTCTAAAGCAGCCACGCAGACGCAAGAACGCAATCCAAGAGGCATTCCCAAAGCGCCCTTCATCGTCCGTGCACAAGCGATTCGATTGCAGCAGTGTATGTTAACGCGAGCTCATCCAGGCAGATGTCGCAGAGTTCTTGGGTCCTGACCCGAATCCGGAGAATGCGTTGAAGGAGTTCCAGGCCGCGCTAGCGTATGTTCCTGTGTCATCTATGGGCAAGTGGACCGAATTTGACGGCTCCCTTCTACAAAAAGGAAGTATCGGTACATGGACAATAACCTAGCTCAGCGGAGGCGAGGACTCGAGGAAAAAATCCCAGACATCAAGAAGACATTGGCGATGGTGGAGTTTTTGCAAGAACGACGAGTAAGTGAATGTCGACTTCCTTAGAAACTTTACTTGACGCGCGGCGTCCGCGCGTAGGAAGGCATGAGCGCAGCAAAGGATGGAGATGAAGACGACCTTGATGACGACGAGGGCGACGTAGACGTCTCAGGGAAACCGCTTACAACTACCTTCGAGCTGAACGACACGCTATACGCTGAAGCGGAGTTGGAGGACACCGACTCCGTCTACTTGTGGCTTGGGGTGCGTCCGTCGTCTCCTACTCAACCGCTTGCTGCGTACACGTCCTCCCCTCTGATCTGGCCGCCTCTCCCCCCAGGCAAACGTCATGCTCGAGTACAAGATTCCCGCTGCCGTTACGTTACTTCGATCAAAACTTGATGCTGCACAGAGTAGTCTTGAGAGCGTGATTGAGGACCTTGAGTTCCTACGGGAGCAGATCACAGTCATGGAGGTCAACACCGCGCGCGTTTACAACTGGGATGTCAAACGGCGGAGAGAGTTGCGAGAGAAGGAGGTGGGTAAAGGAAACGACGAGGAAAAGGCATAATTCAGTCGTGTGTATGCATACTTGTGAGTCGTGATATGCCACATGTATATAGTACTAAGGGACCCGTTCAAGTATTCTACTCTACTTCTTTTCGCTCTATGAGTCGCTCTGAGGCGGCGCACTGTTTCACCGACCTTAGCTATGTCGGGAGTCGGGCGTCGGGAGGGCGCATCACCCATAATAGGAAGTGGCGGTACCGTGTATGACTCGATCATGTGATACAACACGCGAGCCGCGACGGTCACCGGCGGCTAATCACCTTGCCTTTGACTGCCATCATTCCCCTCCGCCTACTGCCCCGTTCGCAACCTGCCTCTGGTTTGCCCTGTGTACATCAATGTTCTGCGAAGAAAGTGATCATGTAGAAAATTTACGTGCGCGTCCAAGGCCTTACGGCGACCAACAATCACGTTTGCCGCTCAAAGCGCTGCTGCAACGTCTACGCAATCGGACTGGCTTCGATCACTCAGCCGGTAAGAAATACAAGGGAAAGAATACCGCACGATCCAAGAAGAGAAGCCATGAAGAGGACGAGGAAGATGGTCGGCGGAAGCGGACAAAGATCTCTTCCAAGGACGCCGTCAATGTCGCGGACACAGGACGCCTTCTCCCTGTCTATCAGCGCGTACTCCGCATACGTTACACAACTGCCATCAACGGTCCTGAATACGACTACTACACTGATGAGCAGGCAGCGGAGAGTGGCATGGCCGACGACGAGCAGGCATTGCGCGACTGGGTGTCGGCCTACGCAGCGTCCGAGAGCCAAACAGCGGTCATTGATCTTGGACAGGTGTCACTGGACCTGGGAAGCCTCCAGATTGTCGACCCATCGACCAGGGAGGACAGCGTTATTCTAGCTTTACCCATACTGCGCGACTCCTTCGACCCGGACGACTACGACTTGTCTCCGAGGGCGGGACGATTTCGCAACGCTCTCTACGCCTTCGAAGCTCTAGCGCGTGACGAGCGCGCTCGCATCACTTCACAGCTGTCCCTGGTCCTGTCTCAAGAACACGAGCCAGACGAGATGCCGTTCTTCATGCGCCTGCAAATCGATTGCTCGTTCGTGTGTCCGAAGATATTCGAACCCGTCCAGCCTGCGAGCAAGCAATCGTGGTCAGAGGCCCGCGCTCTCGAGACCCAAGAAGCCCAGCGTCGGCTCATCCTCCAACTCTTCCCTCCTCAGACACCCGTGCCAAAGTCCTACCACGGCCACACGGACATCCCCTTCCTGTTCTCAATCCTCCAGCCTGCGCCGGCCCTTTCTCCAGAAGCGCTCGATGTGCTGCAGCCCGAGGCTCTTCTCCCCACTCTCCTCCCCTTCCAGCGCCGGACGGTAGGGTGGATGATTGACAGAGAGGGTAAGACCATCACATCGTCAGGAGAGATCGTCCCTACGACCCAGATTGACGTCGACGAACGTCCGCTCCCTCTCTTCTGGCATCGCTACCCAATCTCTCCTGACGAAACATGGTACATACACCGTCTTCGCGGCATCATATCTCCCACTCGCCCGACGGTTGGGGAAGACGAGGACGAGGACGAGGCGCTAGAGGCGCTAGGGGGCATCGTGGCTGAGGAGCCTGGGCTGGGCAAGACGCTCGAGTGCATATCCACGATCATGATGAACCCGGCGGAAGGTCGCTCTCCGGTCAACAAGCGGTGGGACCCCGAGGCGAAGATCGAGGTCAAAGAGATCAAGGTGCGCTTCGGACGCGTGGATGTTCGGTTTGACTAACCTTGCGCTGCAGACGACGCTCATTGTGACGCCTCCGCAGCTTGCGCCGCAATGGGCAGACGAGCTTGCACAACACGCGCCTAGCCTCAAGGTGCTCATCTACGAAGGCTGGCAGAAGGTTACCGTGCCGATCTCAGACCGCGACATCGCGCTGGAGAGGGAGAAACGCAAGGCCGCAAAGGCCAAGGCCAGGGCGGCTGCCGCAGCCAGGGCGAACGGCAAAGGCAAGAAGAAGACAGTCGCCTCGCGCGCACCCAAAGCTAGAGGCAGCAGCAAAGGTAAGGGCAAGGCCTGCGCGAAGGACTCAGACGAGGAGGACGGCATGGACGTCGACAGTGAGCATGAGCATGAAGCCAAGGACGAGAACGAGGAAGAGATCCTCGACTGGTGCGCATACGTGAACACGTTCGACGTGTGCATCACGACGTACAACGTCCTGCAGCACGACTTGGGCGTTGCGCGCCCGCCGCCCTCGCGGCCACGCCGCGCGTTCGTGCAGTACAGCACGGCGGCGCGGTCGCGGAGTCCGTTGGTGATGTGCGAGTGGTATCGGGTGATCATGGACGAGGTGCAAATGGTTGGAGGGGGCAAGACGGAGTGCGTTGAGTGCCGGGCTGTTGGCGTGTTGGAGTTTGGCGTGCTGACGGTTCTGACGTCTTCAGGGAGATGGTCTCGCTCATACCGAGGTTGTCGTCCTTTGCGGTATCGGGTACCCCGGCGCGGTCGCAGGTTGCTGATCTGATCCACGTCCTCAAGTGCGTCCTTCACGATGTCGGTCCAGGTGCGCTTACTTACAACTGCGTCTACTAGGTTCCTTCGCATCGGCGCTGTTACGGACGTGCCCCGTACTTGGACTCGATTGCAGCTTCCAGGCTACGTCCACGAGTTCACAGAGCTCTTCCGCCGGTACACCGTCAGGTACGCTTGGTGTATCGCTTCGATCGCGCCCTGCTAACGAACATTGTGCTCCAGGACCATGAAGGAGGCAGTAAAAGAAGAGCTGACCATTCCTCCTCAGACGCGCTACCTCGTTCCCATCGAGCTCGGCCGCGTCGAGCGTCACTTTTACGACCAGACGCTCGATGCGGCACTCCTCGACCTCGGCTTGGACGCGCGCGGCGTCGCGGCGACGGAGAACTGGGAGGTCGACGTCGCTAAGCTGCGCCACTGGCTCCGCCGACTGCGCGGTCTCTGTACCCACCCGCAGGTCGGGCAGCTCGCAGTCAACGCGGTCGACAAGCTGCACAAGCCTGGGGTGCTGAAGAGCATGGCGGAGGTGCTCGAGACGATGCGTGAGCAGAATTGGCGGAATTATATGGAGGATCGAACGGAGAAGGTAGAAATTCTGGACTCCAGTCCCCTCATGCCGTGACACCTATGAACTCACCTCTGTCCTTCAAGATCTCCACTATGACGACCCTGGCCCAGTTGCTCCAGCAGGACGACGGGAACCGGAATCGCTACCGCCAAGCGCTAGACATGCTCCTTGAGGCTGAGCAAGAAGCGGACAAGCTCATTGCCGACCTCAAGGAGGCGCAGGCCGAGTATGCGAAGGAGCGCGAAAAGCTCAAGTCGGAGATGGCTCAGCTCCGAGCGTCGCGCCGCCAGGATTCCTCCGAGGCTCAGACCGAGAAGAGTAAGGACAGCGATTTTAGCAAGGGCAAGGGCAAAGCCAAGGACAACGGAAAGGAGCAAGATAAGGAGGAGCGCACGGGGAGCGAAAGTCCAGATTTCGACCTCGACGAGGAGGGCATTCCGCGGAACCCCGCCGGAGAAGCGCACAGAGCGAAGGGCATATCCATCCATGGACGCATGCGTAGCGTTCGGATCGCGCTGCATAGGGTCAAGTTTCTGCAGGGAGACGTCTATCACGTCTTGGGCAAATCTTATGAGGCTGCGGAAAGCGAAGCGTATGCGGCAGCGGAGGAGCTGAGGCGTACTCTTTTGAGAGGTCTGTGATCTTTTAAGCACTGGTCGGGGTCTTGAGCAGAGCTGAGCGCGAGTATTCGCAGGTACCGAAGAGGCTGCTGAGCGTGCGATGACCTACCTCGACCATGATCCTGTAGTCAAGGCTCTGAAAGAGAAAGATCTGTACGTCAAGACTCCCTATCTTGGAAGGGGCGGTCTCAAGTCCTATCACTTAGTATGTGCTATAGATTGTGTGCTGGGGCTCTACTGACGATTCGCATAGATGGAGGAGGGTAACGAGCTCATCGAAGGGCTTTTGAACGAACAGTCCGCCCTCCTGTGGCAATGGCGTCAGAAGCTTATCGCACTTCTGACCCAGCCACTCGGTAACAAGGGAGATGATGATGCCGACGGCCAGGAGTACTCGCGCAGTCTCGAAACTCAAGGCGAAGCAGAGGCGTACCTTCAGGCGTATGCCGCGCTCCTGGCAGATCGACGCGAGACGCTCACCGCCGAGCGAACCCTGCTTGCCGCACATGACGTGCGCGAGGTCAAGGCGCGTAAGACGAAGGCTGCGCGGAAGGCGGAGGCGTCGGAGTACGTGGCTCTGAATGACCCAGAGGTCATTCAGCTTGACAGGCTCGACGACCAGGAGATGCTACCTGAGCATGAGGTCATCGCGAAGACTCTGAATGACGAACGGAAGGCGTTGTTAGATGAGTTCGATCCTGGGCGTGCGATCAAGAGCGTTTTGGTCGACCTGAACCACATTGTCGTGAACAGTCAGAAGAAAGACGACCCCGAGAGGATTATGGCGCAGGAGGGTGTTGCTAAACTAAGGTCTCTCATTGCTGAGCAAGGTACGTTTCGCGCAAAACTGCAGCTCGGGACTATGTTCATCTTTGTGTCTAGGAAAATTGATCGATCGCCTCCAAAGCGATTTGGCTCACCTCCGGAAAGCGTTCAACGAGCGTATCGCGTATGTTGTCTCACCTCATCGGTTTGTGATCCCCAGTGGCTCATCACGCTGTCCACAGCTATTTCCGCCAGCTGCAGGAAATCTCCGACACTGTGGCAGAGGCGACGTTTGAGACGACTCTTCAGGACAGCATTAGGGACCTTCGTGAAAAGCAGGCTCAGCTGGACACGAAAATCAAGGCCGCGCGCGCCCGCCAGCGCTACATGGACAATCTTAGCAAGTCGCACGAGGAAGGTACGATGGACGAGGACGACAAGACCTGTATCTTGTGCAAATGCGAGTTCATCCGAGGCTACATCACGCAGTGGTACGTTCCGTTCCTGAGAAATGTGTACGCGGATATTCTCACATATTAGTTGCCAGCGCGCATGTCTACTGCGAAGACTGCATGAAAGCGTGGATCACCCGCCCCGAAGGCAAGGCCTGCCCCGTCTGCCGCGTGCCTATCAACACCGACCAGCTCCAGCGGTTCTCCATCGACAATCCGGACGAGCCGGCTGAGGCGCGGGGCCCCGCGAAACTGCTGAAGAGCAACGAGGCTCTGCCTCGGTCGCGACGACAGATCCAGTACAACTTCATCAGCGCGCAGACGTTGCAGGATATACAGTCGATGGATGTGTACGGGAGCTACGGGAGCAAAATCGAGACGCTGGTTCAGCATTTGCTGTATCTGGAGGTGACGGACCCCGGAGCGAAGAGCATCGTGTTCTCGGCGTGGGCGGATTCGTTGCTTAGTGCGTACCGCTTCTTCTACCTTTCTCTCCAATTGCACCTCACCCTCTTGGTCGCCCGCAGTCATCCAGCATGCATTGAGGGCGAACGGTGCGTTTATGTGTCGTGCACCGTCTGCCACTTCCTAATACGGCACCGTAGGCATCAATTGCTTACGGGTCGACCAGAATTCTGGACGACGTAACGCTGCGAAGAAGTTCCGCACTGATCCTACTATCAGCGTATTGCTTCTCCATGGGTCAGTCACAACATTCTATTGACGGCTCGTTGCAGTGCCTGAAGGCGGTCACAGTGAGCGCGAGAACGCAGGGCTGAACGTGACCTGCGCCTCGAGAGTATTCCTGGTGGAGAGCGTAGTACATCATGCATTCGAAGTGCAAGGTACGGGAATCTGATACTACATTTTGAGTGCGACTGTTGAAACATCCCGTAGCCATTGCGCGTATCGATCGTATGGGTCAGACGCGACCAACGGAAGTGTACTGCTACTACGCAGAGGACTCGGTGGAGCGCAATATTCTGGACCTCGCTGCTAAGCAAGGGCTGTCGTTGTACACCCGCGATAACGCCGCGGGCACGCTCAATGTTACCTCGTTCGCCGCGGACTCGGACAAGAAGCAGGTGGATGCACCTTCGAAGAAGGTTCAAAAGGGGGATTTCGTCTACAAGTGAGTATCAGGGATTCTGAGACGATCACGGGGTTCTCGACTAATACGCCCCTGGAACAGGACAGATGACATGCTCGCCATTCTCTTCCCACATATGTACGAGGACATTGAATATTTGCTTCCCCCGGAAGAACTTGGCCAGCAGAACGATGCGAGTAGTCGGTCTCAGGATGACGCGGCACGACGGCCTGCTAGGAGGGCCGCACACGTGAACGCAGTCGCTGGACCATCACGGGCACGATGACTTCATCTTCGGTTGGCTTGGACATTGTTGTACCGTAGTTATAATTACCGTCGTCTTATCCACGGATCGAGCGTTCATGTTGTATCACTAGATCACTAGTATACCCTACCAAGTATAATTCTTGGCTACGTGAAGTGGCGAGGTCTGTATGGCAGTATGTCCAAGTCCGTGAGGGGGGTGCCAGCTCGTGTGGTTTCGCGTTTCAGGTGCACAAGTGCGGTAGGTGGGTCTCAGGGAACCTCTGGCACTCCTGTGCTGGTGGAAAAGAGCGGGCTGAAGGGAGGGCGGAGCCCGACCACAGCCCGTGAGTCCGTGATAAACCCCATTGAGACGAAGGTCGATCAATAATTTCTACTTAGTATATGGCGCGTTGAGGGCGGGCGCCAACCCGGCCGATGAGCGCAGTAACCTTTCTACATGGTTCCTAGCTATCTGCACGATAGTATATCCTTAATGTGATTTAATGTGGCCATGACTTCCCGGAGGGCCCTACAACCTACATATTCTCAAGCTCCGCAATATCTTCTCCGTTTCCTCATTTCGGCCGAAACGATCGCTCGAACGAAAGGTCGGCTGTCGGCCCGAGTCGCCGGAGCCATGACGCAGTAGGGGGGCAAGTCGCTCATCTACCACCGACCATCGTTTCCTTGTACTCCTCACGGCTCTTCCCGTCTGACCAACAACTCCATAATGTTCAAAGCCTTCACCAGATCAATTGTGAGTATTCTCAGTCGCCGAAGACGCTTTATTGTGACTTACAGGGTAATCACGCTAGCCTGAGATTTCCATCTTGTACGTGTGTTCAGGCTCGATTTTCCTGTTCTCGCTGCTGAATGTGGCGAAGTCACAACCCTTCTTCACCAGCATCTGCGAAGGCTCTGAGTCTACTACGTTCTGCACTCTCGTCTCCGTACCCGCCTTCGAAGCCGTCTGCACCACCCTTGAACTTCAACCTTGAGGTGATCGAGAACAAGCCGCCAACAAAGGACCAACTGCGGACTATCCTCTCGTACGTGCCTGCGAAATCTCCCTCTGGCACAGGAGGCATCGCACCTGCACCTTCCGCAGAGACCCTTCTTTCCTCCCATCCGACGGTGGACGAACGCCCGCATGACGTCGAAGGCGTTGCCACCCTGGCAAATCGAAACCCTAATGCGCTGAAGTGGCCGATCGTCGTGGATTGGCACAACGGTCGGGCGTCGATAGGCGATGTTGGTGGCGTGCAGCAGATATTGGAGGAGTTGAGAAGGAAGAGAGATGGCGAAGCTTGATTGGCATTTCCGTATGTGCTCCTCCCCATCGAACCAAGTGTACTACCATCCGCGTGTCTGAACCTCTGTGTCAAGCTATGTTCCCATCTCTGATAGTTGCTCTGCATTCTACACTGGCGAGGCCGAGTCTAGCGATGGGTCAAGTGCTCAGACTATGAATACACTACCTCCGTCGTCGCTCCGACGCCTCCCGGACCGAGATGGAGCTCACATACCACATGTGCGTTGTCGATGCATGCTATCCGTGATTGGCGGTGAAACCCTTCCTCCGCAGACATGGTGCAGCCACGATCTCGTCTGGTCAAAAAGACGGAGATTGTGGTGGGGACGTTCCTTCCCTTCGGTCACGTGGTTCTGATCTCTCGATTTGTTGATATAGATATCAGCGCTTTTAAAACCGATCTGTACCCCCTCGAGAAACACCCGCTCAAGTCAGTCAGAGAGCCGATCCAGATGCGAATTAAAATTGCCGCTCGTAACGCCCAAGAACACCACCGAGAACCTTGGATCCAACTTGGGCCCCTACTTGGTGGGGCTCCATCGGATCAGACGACCTGTTTGGGCTCGGAGACGGTTCGGCTGCCAACCAGCTTGAGCATGTTCTTTTCGAGAGGGCCTATCGTTTTGAAAGACGCTGTACTCCACGGCGTCACCGTCTAAATTCTGTACGACGTCTCGACGAATAATCATCGCTGGCATAGATATCAACATGTCAATAGGAGCGGGGTCCGCCCCAGAAGACGTGAGCTGCGACAGACATGTGCTCGGCTGGGTCAGACCCCTCCTTGACCCAGGTCAGACCCCAAGGGGTCTGACCCTGGGTCAAGCCAAGGCGACATCAACGTCGGAGCTTCCGGGCACGTGAACCGCCGGGTCGGCCGGCCGTCCGCCACTCGCTGCTCGCTGCTCGAGCTCAGGCTCGCCTTCACCGGCCACGAACCCGCCTTCTAATTGCCAAGTTCTTGCCAATTCCAATTGTTCTTTCCAACTGTCCAATGTTTCGGCCATCAATAAGCGGGGGAGTGAAACCGATGGCCTTCAGGAACGCTGCGAGAGACTTGCCACAATGGAGATGGATGCCGACCCAGAGGAGCGTGTCTGGGAAACCCCTCCAAAACCAGCGAGAACTCAGAAACTCAGAGAGGTGCAAGGTGTAGCATAGTTAGTATATCCCGTCGTCATCGTGGCATCTGAGTCTTCATCTGCCTTCGCTCGAGGTGGGCAATTTCACCCTGCAACTTGAAGGCGCCCTGCCCGCGCTCCTGGTATTACGCGTCGACTATTCTACGCGAGGGCCGACCATGCATCACGTGTTGACCCCTCGAAAAGGTCAGACCCGGGTCAGACCCCAAGTCAAACCCCGGGGTCAAGCCGAGAGGGTCAAGGGGTCGAGTCTTGACCCGCACACCTCTGAGCTGCGAGGTCATAAGATCTACGTGCGAAGAAGGCCGGGTATATATATCGTGAGCTGAATCGTCATGCAATGCAGCCATCATAAGTTACGGCATGACAGGCTATAGCGCCGGTGACATAGTACGCCCCCGGCGGTCAATGTCATACGTTTCAGTCCTTCTGGGCGGAAGCCGATCATTGGCGTATAGATACTCTATGTAGCACGGTCCAATCCAATAACACATTACGGAGTGCTCCTAAGGGCCGTATCGCATCTTGCGCACCTACCATGGACATTCGTATGAGTCTCAAGAGGTAGGGTTGTAGAAGGGAAGATACGCCGTCAATCAGACGTTTGAGCCACAATTGACGCTCGAGAACCTGCTGTGAGTAACCTCAGCTCATGACATGCATAGGTGCTGAAGCTACACATCCTACCCGCAGCTTGAGCTCATACTACGTCGACGTTGCGTGCATAGGTGGGTACAAACAAAGAATTGTTCGCCTAAGTTGGACGTCTTTTCTGATGTCCTGCAGTCCTCATACTTTACGATCATCTCTTGACCTTTGAGGCCGAACAACGAGTTATATGGGGACGGAAGCTCAGCATTCCCACCCTCCTCTTCCTCCTGTCCTTTTTCGCTCTATCCTTAGTCTTGGGGAACCTCAATGGATGGGACTCGGACCAGGTGAGCAGCCCTCGTCATCTCAAATTCGAACTGAATCGATTGTAAACAATTTTAGCTGTCAGTATTGTCATCAACAATCTACCGATATGTTGAACTCCCCGTCACTGACTTGTAGCGAGCCATTATAGATGTCGCTTCTCCGGCGTCTTGAATCTCGTGGTCATAATCGCGATGCAACTCGTCGACGGATGTCGGTGTTTTTCACCTTCCCCACAAATTGGCTTTCCAGTTTGACCACTGATTGCTCGCTCGTTCTAGTGTTCCTAACTTTGAGGATACACTTCGTCAACGGCCATAGATGGTTCTGGACTGTCCTATTATTCTTTCTGTCCTGCGCTGCCGTGCCAGATAACATCGTGAGACGCCCATACACCGCCCGTTGTCTGCCCTGACGACCTGCGCTTGCTTAGGCCCTTCTAACAAAAACACAATTCCGGTCCTATCACGCAATCGGAACACCAATTTCTCACGGCTGCTTCGTTTCAAACAAGGTAATAAGGGAGCCGTCGTGGAACAGGTATGCATGGAGCACATCGTGCTAATTTCTTCTGCTGACTTGTGCGCGGTGCTTGTAGGGGTACGAGTCACTCCCACACATGTTGAGGAGAGGATGGAGATTGACTTCTTTCTCTATTTGTACGACCAGGTGCGATCATTCTTCAAGTACTCGGAGGCCTCGGTAGTGCGATCGTGCTCTGTATCACTTGGTATCGGACCATAGAGATTGTGCGGGCTGCACGGAAGGCGAGGACGAAGATGTCATTGGCATCTTACATGCTGCGTGACGGTAGGTGTTGCTAGTGCTCTTCAACATACTCTACTTAACTCAGACTTCTTGTTTCAGGAACTCTGTTCTTCCTGTGAGTGTCGTTTCTTGAATCTTTACGCCTGCAGTGGTTTTGCAAGCGCTTATTACATGAATGCTTGATAGGACGAATCTGATCTTCAACGTAGCCCAGATATACCTGTTCACAACTGTAAGTTCTCCTGTCTGTCAGTACAGGCTATGTGCACACGCTCAAGCACACAATCATGATTTGCAAGCCTTTTCCATCGCGACGATCTCGGTCACGTCAGTGCCTCCCCTATTATGACCTTTCTGACATCGCGTGCTCACCGAGGAAAGACCTGCATAGAGTGGGATCAGTTCTCACGTCACGCTTCATTCTGATTCTGCGCTTAGTGGGTCACGACAATCCACTCGTCTGGTCTTTCCACAGTTTCTGCCAATGATCTTGGGAGCGAAGCGCGCGTCACGACATTGGCTTTCGCTAACATTGACGCTACTGTTAAATTTAACGGCGATACTGAATACGATATGGGCGAGATTGAAGACGGACAGACGAATCTGTCGGAGAATACTTGTAGGTTTATTCCTGCCGATTGAATTCGTTGAGATTTTTAATCGGGCTCGGACAATCAATCGCCAGCTCTCTAGCAATCGGATGGCTACCCCGAAACCTCGAGTCAAGGACATAACAGAGGAACCCGTCAGGAGCCCCCATTTAGATGGCAAGCGAGCGACCGTTGGTCGACTTCAAGGCCTCTGCTTGTCCTAATGCAACGTGATCGTTGCTCTCCCCCACTGTCTTGCTTCGGACAGACGGCGGTCACTTCATCTGCCTACGGACTACGGCTCATTCCTTTCATGCATAGCTAACATTCCGCCGATGGCCCTCTAATTCGCCACTTCCGATACCCACTGTATGATACCAAGGTCACCGACCCATCTGAGACTGGAGACCTGCTGGCGACAGTAGCGAGCTTCTCAGCATTATCTTTACGATGATTCATGATCCTATGTTTGTTTCATGCAGATGCAGCTTATCACTTTGCTGATCAAAGACTCAGTATGGTACCTTCCCCACTACTGGTAACATCCTGCGCTCATATGATGCTTGATTGCATCACATGATCGCGCCGCCTCGCCGCGAAGCGTAGGCACGTTGATGTTGAAGATCCCCGACAGGGAGTACGCTGTCTTCCTCCATCGTGGTCTCCCGCTGTGCTGCCGGCACGAGTCGTTGAGCCACGCCGAACTCGTCAAGCAGTTCCGTCTGCAGTACAACTGCGGCGAGGTTACCGGCAATTTACCAACAACGTCAACCATTGCTATCCCCGCCGCAATGACGTCCCAGTCGCTGGAGAGGAACGTCGCGGCAAGCGGGGCGATGAACTCCTGGAGCATCCATCCGCGCGTGAACCGCAGGCTCTGGCGAAGAGCACATTGGCTCGCACGGGGTCTCCGCCGGCGGGCGTGTCGGGCAGGTGAGCGTGGCACACGTTCGCACTGCCGTACCACGGATACATTAAATTGATCGATCCGAACAACTCCGAGCTGCTTGGCCTGTCGATGCACCACGAGTCGACCTAGAGATACCGGTACCCAGCCTCGCGTGCCACCCTGGGGACAACGGCGAGCTGACTCCGGGGCGATACAAGCGGTATTGCTGATAGTACGCGGCAGGTGTTGAGTGACGGATCGAAGCAGGTGGTGACGTTCGAGTGGGAGCTGCCAGCAACATTGGAGCGTGGCCTCCCCCTCTGTTGCTGATTCCGGGGCGTTTGCTCTGGTCAGGCACGGCCCGTCGCCGGCCGCCTTCCCACCTACTCGAGGATTCGGCTGCGCCTGGGCAGATACCTTGCTATATATCCAGGTTAGTGTTCATGGTCTCCTCTGTCGTCGCCCGTGCGGCTTTGCTGGGCTTGCTTCTATCTTCCATGACGGCAATCTCTGATCACGACTATGTGCAGCCCGGCAGCAACATGAATGAAACAGGGAGGGAACTGTCAACCTGGAGGCCGGCGATGGGCAAAAGGTACGTATCTACGTTCATCACATGCTGATTGTTGAGCACGACTGATCACTGCTCGATGTCCCCATTGACCATGCACAGGCAGCCTTCTCTCTAGGTTCGGCGCAAACCCGCGTCCATGAATTTCGATTCCAACACTCATGCCACTGGGAATACCGAGTCTGCGGCCGCTACTGGCCACGGTCATCCAGAGATCACCCTCGGCGCGGGTCGCTTGTGTCGCTCCGAAGGCGGAGATGGCTGCCGCGCAGGCTGTATACTGCCATAGCAGAGATGGGATGGATTGGCATGCTATGAAGGTACGCCGCAACAACCTAGAATGTATCAAGCGTGGTTCAATGCAGTGGGACAATGGCAGCGTGTGCGTCTTATCTCCTCTGATTTGCTGGCGCATATGGCCGTCTAACGAACGTATCATATAGAGGCTCGTCAAGAGACAGAGAGAGCTAGGCCCCTTGCATGAACGGCTTCGAGGTGTGCCGCACTCGTATACAAGACTTGTAGACATCATTTTGTATGCGTCTGCAGGAATCAAGTGTTACCCTTTCCCGACCATGTACGTCAGATCGACTCTATCATATATCAGTTTATATCAGTCCTGACCTGACTTTGATATATGCATTCACCGCCTCAGATCCTGAGTGTATCAATCAGTCCCACGGTCGGTGTCCTTGACAAGCAAGTACACCGGCGGTTGTTTGGGACTAATATAGGTGTTTGAGACTACTATAAGGTCCTAACTTGTCTCTTCCTTCCGCTCGATTCTTCATCCGTTTGTCCAGTTTCTCTTTTCTTTCTCGGACCGCAGGTCGAAGTGCGTCTTCCCCCTCCATGGACGGAAAGTCACTCATATCATTGATGGTTATCGCAGATCATGTGGCTTCTTTCCACCGGGCGCGCAAAGCTCCACGAATTCGTCTCTCCCGAAAGCGTACCCGGGGGCTACGCCATCCTATCCCACGTTTGGGACAAAGAGGAACAATCCTTCCAGGAGCTGCGGAGGCTCGCGCGGGAGTGCGCGGTGACCGGCGCGAATCCTCGCGACCTCGCGTCGCCCAAGATTCGGCGCTGCTGCCAGCTCGCTGAGCGCCACGGCTACCAGTGGCTGTGGGCCGATACTTGCTGCATCGACAAGACGAGTAGCGCCGAGCTCTCCGAGGCCATCAATTCCATGTTCCGCTACTACTCTCTCGCAGACGTGTGCTACGCTTACCTCCGCGACGTCCCCCGCGACGATTTCCTGCATAATGCCGACTCAGCATTCCGGAGGAGCAAATGGCACTCGCGTGGCTGGACGTTGCAGGAGCTGCTCGCGCCCAAGTTCCTTATATTCCTCTCTCAGGAATGGGTTCCTCTCGGCTCTAAAGCCGACCTCGCACCCTTAGTGGAGGAAATCACGGGTATTCCATGCGCAGTCCTGACTTTCGGGATGTCGGTGGAGCAAATCAGCGTGGCCCGGCGGATGTCTTGGGCAGCTGGGAGGGAGACAACGCGACCCGAAGACGAAGCGTATTGTCTCATGGGCATCTTTGGAATCAGTATGTCGACTCTCTATGGAGAAGGTCGTCGGGCGTTCGGTAGGTTGCAGGAGGAGATCATGAAGCACACTCCCGATACGTCTCTATTCGGGTGGGGTCCTTGCATAGCCCCATATTCGCAGGAATGGACAACCCTGGGATTGTCACAACCTGTATCCGATTCGTCTTTGGACCACCTCCACCACGACGGCATGCATCTCCTGGCAACCTCCCCTGCAACATTTCGAGATTGTGACATGTCCTTCACCTCTCCATCCATCAGATCTAGTCACAAGGCGGAATCGGTGAGCAGTCGTTTTGTCATTCATATCAAGTGCATTCTCATTAATATTGAAACCCATGTTACCTCCGGACGGCGTGTTAGGATGTCGTAACGCAGCGGTCTGTCGGAGGACTCACCAGTAGCTTTGCATTTACCCTCACTGCTCACGGTATCTTCGCTCGCATACCTCTGGTGGAGCGAAATGGATACGCCGTCGCAGTGTTGGGCTTATCATGCCAGGAGACCCGGCTCGGACTTCTTCTCAAACAGTGTCCACTCTCCATTGATCGAGAATATCCGCTTTATGACATCGGTATAACCCTAATGTTCGGCATTCACTATCGTTTGGTTCCTCTAGGACATGTCGCCGGAAACATCCGACTGTCCGGCGAACCAGTCAATCCCCAATGGAGGCAGGTGTACCTGGCCACTCGCCTACCCCATGCCACCGCATCCACTATTCCTCCACGAGTACTCATTAGCTTCGGCCTTCGAGCACCATTCCGCTTTCTACAAAGGCACCTCCAGGAGATCTACAACCGTCTTAATCTCATCGTCGAATCTGCCGAGCCGGACCATCTGCCTTGGACAGGTTCATCGCCGATGAGGATCACGTTTGCGTTCGACCACAGGAAGGGTGGCTGCGCTACCGGTCATTCACGGAGCAAAGTCATTCTCCAGCTAGGGCGCTGTACCTCTTCTGCATATTCTCTAGAGTCGTCGCAGCGGCAGGCGAGGGGTTTGGGTCCGCATTGGGCCAACGTGCGTTTTGGTATGGACCCGCATGTCATAGCCATGCTGAGCAGCATGGATGTGACGCGCTCGAGATGGGACCTCAAGCCGGACCCAGTTGCTTGCTCAGACTTCCCAGAGCACGCCTGCCCCGCAGATCACATTTGTGAATGGCAAGATCGCACGAGGACCTTTATCGACGGCACCCGTATGGGCCCGAGTATGCCTAACCGTACGAATGACCTAGCCATCACGCTTTCCTTCGTCCCTTGTCCTATCAACCCCACCAATACCTTCATTGTGAATATGTCTGGATCCTGGCCTGACGATCTCACCAATGCGTCGGTCGTATGGGCCCCGCCGACTCCGCGTAATACTCCGCCAAGCGACGACCTTGGCTCCGGGGACTCCTTCGTAGACCGCTCCGCAGGATTAATACAGGTTAGGTACGTACTGGTCTGTTCACACGATACTTGATGCTCAAGACTGACCAGACCACAATTTCACAGTAGATCTCTTACGCTTTGACGGATAGTGATACGTGCGCACGATGCTCGTGTAGTTCAGTTTTTATACTGTTCATGCCCGTTCCTATGACCACCGTAGGAAGGGACCCGTCTGCCGTGATGTAACACTCCCGCTTGATATAACAGAAGATCCAAGAGTGATGCACGTTGGATGGTTACAACATTGACGACTACTGCGCAAATACTGTCCCGGCCGAATATGATACATACGGATTTTAGTTGTTCTCTAAATCTCAACCTTGAACCGCACGACGCGTGGGAGAAGCGAAGTTCACTCGACCTTCGTGCTCTCGATGTTCCAGTACTCCTGGGCGTAGTCTTGAATAGCACGGTCCGAGCTGAATTTGCCCATCTGCGAGTAATCCATAATCAGCGCATGGCTCTACCCAGTAAAGGAGGAAAAACGCACCTTCGCGGTCGTCCGGATACTCTTCTTGATCCACTCCGTGCGATCCTGGTAGGCCTCGTCAACGAGCTCGAGAGCTCGAATATCTATGGGAGAAGCTACTTAGCAGATGTCGTCTCTTTACCATCAATCATACGTACACGAGTCGAAGTCCTCCGTCAACAGGTAATAATCGTGCTGGCGGATCGTGTTGAGAAGACTGATTGGAGAATCGATATCAGCGAGCCGTAGTAGTCGGAGTGCTTGCAATACTCACGGCTCATACACGCCACCATCGCCGAAGCGTCCAGACGAGACCTCATTCAAGACGCGCGCAAGCGGCGGACACTTCTGCTCGATGGGCACAGGGTGGTACATGTGCTGGTAGCGGAGGTCCTCAACAGCCGGGGTCAAGTGACCGAAGAAGACTGACAGAGTGATTCCCTTCAGCATGCTGCCCCTGAACGCGGATACTTCACATATACGCACAGACGTTGCTCTCGCCGACCTCCTCCGCGATCTCGATGTTGGCACCGTCAACAGTGCCGACAAGCAGTCCACCGTTGAGACAGAACTTCATGTTCGACGTTCCTGACGCCTCCGTTCCTGCGGTGGAGATGTGCTGACTAATGTCAGACGCGGGGATGAGGACCTCGGCGAGGGAGACGGAGTAGTCGGGGAGGAAGTAGAGGCTCAAGATGTCCTTGGTGTCGGGGTCGTTGTTGATGACGCGCGCGACGTTCACGATCAGGCGGATGGTCTATTAGACACGGGGGGAAGTCAGCACGACGCGAGGCGTGAGGGGCAGGCAAGCGACGCACGAGCTTAGCGATGTAGTCTAAGGACATACGAGTTAGCACGAAAACTGCTGGTTGAGAGGGGGATGTCGCTTACAGCCAGGGGCAGCCTTGCCCGCGAAGAAGACGACCTTGGGATTGACTTTCTTGCGCTCAGCCGGAGACAAGTCCTTCAGCGTAAGGTACCTCTGTCGAGAGTATGTTAGCTATCAGTCTCCTCTCACAGAAAACGCGGACGCACGTGTATGACACCCATGATGTTCAACGTTTGACGCTGCGCGAAGACCTTAGTAAGTCAAGCTCTAGCAGCGGCCC
The DNA here is from genome assembly GCF_000275845.1 of Dichomitus squalens LYAD-421 SS1. Lineage (NCBI taxonomy): Eukaryota > Fungi > Basidiomycota > Agaricomycetes > Polyporales > Polyporaceae > Dichomitus > Dichomitus squalens. The sequence goes on along the minus strand of NW_006766918.1, from coordinate 209,117 downwards.
CCCGCGACTGAACCTACCTTGTACTCATGCAGACGCTACGAAGTAATGGCTTGTCAACTTCCTGTCCATTCAGGATCATTAAAACGAGACACAAACCTTGATCTGAACGTCGAACATGGCCCGTGTGTTGATTTTCAAGCCGAGCGTAGCCTCGACGTGCTTCGCGAGGCGTTCCTTGTTGCTCTGCTTGACGGCAGCCCACTTCTTCTGGAATGCGGGGTTGTCTACAAATTCGAGGAGACCCTGTCACCACGCAGTGAGTCGGATACAAGAGGACGTCGCTGTGTCTAGAAAAACTCACCTCGAGCTTGTAGAGGTCTTTGAGGAACACGGCTTTCGGAATCTTCAGGGTCTCGCTGATGAGGTTGCTGAGGCCGGGGTTGCACTATATACATGATGGTTCAGATGGGGCAAAAAGCACGAAGGAAAATGACCATTTACCTGGTCGAGCCAGCGACGGGGAGTGACTGAACGTATGTCAGGACTGCATCGTGCAAGTAGCCGGATATCAATATAGAATACGTACTGCCGTTCGTGACGTTCGAGAACCTGTCCCAAGACGTTATGGTGTGAGTAACAACTCCAAGGCCGGATATTGAGATGTCTTACTTGCTAACGCCGTAGAAATCGACAAAGTCCTTCATGATTGTCTCGCGGACAAGCTCACTATGGAGCTGGAAGCCGGGTCAGACGGCATGCTCTTCGGTACGCCCAAAGATGATACTCACCTCGGCGACACCATTCACCTTCCTGCTGCCAATGCACGCGAGGTTAGCCATGCGGAGGTTTTTGGGGAAGCCCTCTGTTGTGCACTGCGTCAGTTTGCGGCGTCAGCAGCGTACATCGTCGAAACACTCACCCTCGATGAGGGACATGCGCGCGAGCTTCTCCTTGTCGCCGGGGAACTTCTTGTCGACGGCTTGCAAGAATTCCCTGTTACGACGTCAGCGACCGCACTTCTGGAGATACACGGACAGGACAGATGAATTACAGGTTCTATGAGAAAACAGGAATGCAACGACGCGGGCTGTCAGTCAGTCTATTCCAACTCCAACGCCATCGAGAGGGGCTCACGATGTCGTAAATGATCTGCAAGTGCCTGATCGACCGTCAGCTCATCTCCATCACTGGGGTTGGAACATTGGTATGATGCATACCTAGGGAGAAGGTTCTCCAGAAGTGGGATGGGCCACTTCTCGAGGGCCTCGGGCAGGACGGTGTGGTTCGTGTAGAAGAACGTATTGGTAGTGATCTGCCAGGCCTGGTCCCATGGGACGTCCTCTTCGTCGACGAGTATGCGCATGAGCTCGGGGATCGCGAGCGTCGGGTGCGTCTATGGGATTTGCCTCGCCTATCAATAGTATGCTTCTACGAATCATAGTCTCGCTTACGTCGTTGAGCTGGATGGACACGTCTGCCCAGCAGGCGGAGAGGATCAGCAACGAGTTGCACACCGACAGTGAGATGAGTGGCTACTCACATTCGGGGAACTCGGTGAGAGGCTTGTCCGTGTTCTTGAAACGGCGAATGATATCCGCCAGGGACGCAGCGGTCCAGAAGTATTGCTGCTTCAAACGGAGCTCCTTACCGACTAGATGCGCCACAAGTCAGTCATCCGACCGGCCTAGCGCACACGAGAAAGGTCACTCACAGGTAGTGTGGTCGTTTGGGTAGAGCACCGACGTGATCGCCTCCGCGCTGTTCGATGCCTCGACCGCGCGCTCGTAGTCACCGGCTACAAGAACCCATAAGAATCTCACCTCAAGGCACCATTCAGCGCACGCACCGTTGAAGCTCTGCAAGTCGAAGCCCCTCTTCGGCCTGCTCTCCCAGAGCCTCAAGTTGTTCGTCGTCTTCGTCTCATACCCCGGGATCGGGACGTCGTACGCGATCGCGAGCACCTCCTGGCCCCCCGACCAGATGCCCTTGTTGCCCTCGAAGCGCTCCGAGTGTCCGTAGAACCGGATCTGGTAAGTCACGTCCGTCCGCGCGAGCTCCCACGGGTTGTCGTGCTCGAGCCACGGGTCGGGCGCCTCCAGCTGCGAGCCGTCGGGCCCGATGTGCTGCTGGAAGATACCTGTTGGCGTCGGACGCGCGGGCAAGCGTCAATATGGATGGTCTGCGCGCATACAGGGAGAGCGAGAGGGAGGAGAGAGTCGCAAGAAAGGAAGGCAGGACAAGCGAGGACGTGTGAGGACGTACCGTACTTGTATCGGAGACCGTAGCCCCAGACGGGGAGCTCCTGGGACGCGGACGAGTCGAGGTAGCACGCCGCTAGACGGCCGAGGCCGCCGTTTCCGAGGCCGGCGTCGCGCTCCTGGTCAATGAGATCCTCGAGGTTGAAGCCGAGCTTGGTGATCCCGTCCTGGTACTTATCCTTCAAACCGAGGTTGAGGAGCGCGTTGTCGAGCGTGCGGCCCATCAAGAACTCGAGCGAGAGGTAGTACGCGCGCTTGGGCGTCTTGCGCGAGTATTGCAGCTGGGTATCGTTCCAGTTCACCTACAGAGCACGTTTGGTGTGTAATGAAACCAATATATATATGTACGCGAATAGGAACAAGGGGAAGCGACGCACGAGGAGGTTGTCGCGCACAGAGAGCGCAGCGGCTTGGTATGCACCGAGGTTGTCGAGGTTGTAAGCCTGGCGCGCGAGCGAGGTGTGGACATGGTGGACGACGGACTTGGTGATTTCGGGGGTATCTAGAGCAAGGGGTCGCTGCGATGAGTTCAAGAGTCGAAGAGAAGGAGGAGAACGAAGGCGAAGCGAGCGCAGGCGAGATGTCGGCAAGGGCGCAGCGCGCGTAGCAACGAGGCTCCTGAACCGTTCGGTAAGAGCGTAGCGACATCTTAACCTCAATCCTCAACGTTTTTGCCTGCGCTCTTCTCGCCTTCGATATTTGCAGATGCATAGGCGTCGAACTCACCCTGGGTCAAGCCCGGAATGCCCTCCTTCCAGACCTTTTCATCTCCGATGGGCCACTTCTCCTTTCCACTCGCGTCTTTCTCCGGGGTGAAGCCTGGCAAAATCGACCATCATTAACATCTTCCACACTTCAACAATGGCAACGAGTCTCCCTCACCGGTAAGTGATCGAACGTGCCTACGCGGGCTCGCCTTAGCCTGCTTGGTTGGCTTCCCGATAGTCGACGGATCGATGGTGGAGGTCATGGCAGGTCAGGAGAGACGAGGGGTGTCCGTGGATGATACAGAAGTTTTGACTGCGGCGCACACTGCAAGCAGAGGGCCGCGCACAGGAGGAAGAAAGGCGATCCGGAAGGAGTCGCACTTTATAGGGACGAGGAGGAAGGCCGGGCACCTCTGCCGCATCCACCATCCAGCCAGGTCTGCATCGTCGTGCGAATGTGACGCCATATATCTCTCCATACCACCACCTGAGCCCCGGCGCGCTGCCCCCGACGGGGACGAGCCTCGCAAGCTGGGCCTAGAACGCCGCCGCTCGTCTTCATCAGACCCTTCCTGCGGGCGTTCCTATGTGCGCGTGCGCGCCGCGATCGTTCTTTGCGTCAAGCCCGCTCATTGTGACCTCGCACTACTGCACTCGAAGTCTACGTTGGGACGTGGCTTGAGAATAAGAACTAGCGAAGGCCGGCTTGTGCAGCGTCTGTGGAGGCCAATGCGTCCATGTGATGTATTCCGCGACATTATCGCGCAGATGATGGATGCTGATAAGCGCAGACCGCTGGATTGAACTGCATCTGCTGCATTCGTCTGCTCAGGATACTTTGGATTCTGTTCAGGAGGTCGCTTCTCATTATACTCGTGCGCAGAAGGCCAAGAACAAGAAGGTCAAATGTGGCACATGCATTGCGCACAACTTCCAAAGCTTTGATTGTACGACGAGAACAGGAAGATGAGTGGACGGATGTCGCAAGCCGTCGCGTCTCTTCACCTATGAGATGTTCTGTTCACGTCGCTCCGCAGCGCCCGCGTCCAATAGGGTACGAACGCTATAATCACCACCTGAGTTGCCCGACTGATGAAGCTGGAGAAGACGCCTAGGTGAGAGGGTGACAATTATGCCGCAGAAGTCCTTCTCTAAGGCACCACCCTTGTCAAAGTTACGTAGCGGCATACACAAGAAACTCTACGGGATTTCCTGCGGAGTAACGCAATTTGCGGGTGCGTGGTCGTCAGTATGGATGCGAAAGGTCATGACAGACCAGAACAGAGTTGAAGGAACACAGTAGGCATTTTCGGCGAGCAGGTGGAACGGGGCGCAACCGCTAGAAGATAGGACCGCAGTCTCATCGTTACGGCATTGTTGAGGGTCTGCTAGCTTCCTCTTCGGAAATCGGACAGGCGTCCGTAACATCGCTATGCGATAGCACATATGTCGGAACAAAGACGTCGAGATTGAGCTAGTGAGGTCGTACAGCTGCTTCTGGGGAGGTGGTGCGACAGTAAATTTGTCGGACCCAGCCGTCTGTCTATGAACTATGTCGGTAAGGTGGCAACTTGTCACAACAAGTCGTATGCCAGTGGCTAGGTGGAACCATAAGAGAGGGCTCCCAGCACCGTTGAACACGTACTGAACAAGCGACATTGACATTGAACATGCAAAGCCAGCTCAGAGACAGCAGAGTATACTTAGGACACTCACACATGTTCTTTAGGTCTGACCGGCCAGATGCTACCTCCCACTCACTCCAACAAGTCTCACTCCGCGGCATAACGTCGGAGTAGCGAAGAATCAACTGCGTATATATAAGTGCTTTCGCGGGATCGTCGTCCGCTTCGCCCGCCCTTCCTCACATGTCGAAGCAGGCAACGTGTGCTCACCATGGCTCAGCTCGCAATATTAAGGATGATCCTCGCCAATTCGGCGCATCTGTCCAAACCGCGTCGCGCAGATCAGGTCAGAAGCAATCGCCGGGGATTAGGCGCGGGGAGAAACAGACCGAGGTGGGCGTGTTATCGACTTACTGATCTACCGCAGCCTGCTCATGGCAATTTAGATAGCTTACCCTCGGACGTCGGATCCGGGAACGTTACCTGCTCGCTGACGTTTTTACAGGATGCGAGGCTAGCAAGTCTACTTCTCGGACTGCCGGGTCGTTGACACGCATCTGGGCTCAGCTATCCGTGAATTCCGACACAAGTTGGCTTGAGATGTACTCGAATGTAAGTCAAAAATGTGTCTCGGCCGAGCAGGGAAGATAGGGCGTTCGGAGCGAGTAGGTTGAGGGGAAGTGGTGGTATTGCTACGTGACGGAACAGGGTACTTCTTTTCAGATGAGTTCAAGTCGAAAGAGCGTCTTTGAGGCCGTTATGTCCATTGTCGTACGTACTCGTTGGGGGACAAATAGGGCGTATAGTTTGGCCACGCCATTGTGAAACATCGTAAGCGACCTAGTCCCATCTCAACGCATGACCCGCTGATGAAAAAATACACATACCTCTCGCTTCAACCCGCATCCAACGAGAACGCAATCCTCGTTGGTAGTGACGCCGGTGGCACGCCTACGCCTCCACTTGTTCAAGATCGATCGAGACCACCACGTCAAGAAGCATCAGCCTCGAGTTCAACTCATGCTGTGAGCCCTTTCATTCACAACGATGCATTTATCAAAGTTCCCCCAGAAGCCGGAATTCTGAAGTGATATAAAGGCTCTACACCAGCAGTTCAAGTCCTCAAGCGCCTCATCGCATCGTCTGTGACCCCGAATACAATACAATGGCCAGTGGATTCATAGACAACGGTATTTGTCAGTTATTCAGAGCCGTCCATTATCCCCTATTATGCTCTGACGTGCTCCTGCAGACTTCATCCAGAACATAGGCACCGGCACCGTCGCAGACCTCGCAAATGGTCTGTCCCAATATATACACTCTTCACCACCAAATTCTAAACGATGCTCCTCCTACCCTCATAGGCTCCTCCGACAACGGTATGTGTCGTCCTTTGGCGTATCCCGCTCCTGTTTGAGTGTCAATCACTATCGCCATTGCCCTAGGTACCAAGGTCCAAGGTTATAGCAAGCGCGAGCTCAACGATCCCTCGGCATCCGCGCAGTTGTGGATCATCACCCGGGTAGAACACGACGAGTATACGATCCGGAACGCAAACAGCTGCAAATACATGGATATCAAGGGAGGCACGTTGTGCTCTGCTTGCCGCTTATCACCCTTTCTCTAACCATTACGATGCGAGGACGTCTGCAGGTAGCACGGTCGATTCGACGCCCGTTGTTGCCTGCCAGGGCACTGGCCACCGGAACCAACGCTGGGCCATCAAGCGCAACGATAAGAAAACGGCGTATGTGTACGCTTGCCTCTCTCCCTCTGCCTCATGGCGCGGCTATTGACAGCCGTTCCCACCATTGACAGCATAGTCAATGTGGGGAGTGGCAGTACGTCCTCTTGTTTGTGGATTCTAGCGAAACCAGTAATCGACACGTGTGCATCGATGCATCTTACCTCGACTATGGCTGGTACGTACCAATCCCTGTATATGATGTCCTATAGCAGCGCTGACGCCGGCAACGTGAATTGTAGGGGAACCGAGAATGGTACGCCTATGCAGATCTGGGCCGGAATCGGTCCGAGCACCGTTCACCCGCTCCAGCTGTGGCACGTTGTTCGTGCTTGAGCACAGGGCCTCATCCGCATCGAGCAATCTATAGCCATCATCCGACGAAATGGTCTGTGTCGTGCTATAATCCAGTCTTCGCTCTACTATCGGTTCTTGAACCACCAAGGAATGACCCAGGATCGTTGCAGGCTGAATCATGCACTGGCTCTGAATTCGTGATAATGTCTTTGCAGACATGACACATCTTTGTGAAGACGCCTGTAATTTGGTCTTATAGGGGTGTCCAGACGACTCCGGGTTCGGATCCTACTAATTTCACAGCAGTAGTAATAGTAACCCGGCGAAGCTCCGCCAGAACCACTATCGTCACTGATCGCTGTGATCTGTCTATATGCAGACTGGAACGGCAACATAAGGACCAAAGCTTGAATGGTTGACACAGAAGCCATAGCCACCCTTAAAAGCTAGGCGTTACCAACCAGAACTGTCGCTCGAGATCGCGGAACGAAGCTTCATGGATCTTCACGAACACTCACGCAAAGCAATAGAAGAGACTGCGCACGGATGTGGCTCGTAGTTTTCCAGAAGGTTGAAGCGTAAGATATGGCTGTATACCGGAAAGTCCGGCATGTGAGCCTTAGAGCGAGCCGATATCAGCATAGATTGTGCGATCCCTTGGAAGGTGTGCACTAGAGCTGGCCTCGCATACGGGTGCCACTTTCCCGACATAGTTCATAGACATACGGCTGGCTCCCCTAAACTTGCTGTTGCACCGACTCCTCCAGAAACCGCTGCACGACCTCACTGGCTCATCCTCAAAGCCCACGTTAAGTTGGCATCTCCGAAAATCTGAGCTCATACTCGTGCCAACCACCCGGTAGTCCGAGAAACAGATTTGTAAGCCTCGCATCCTATCAAAAAGTCAGCGAGTAGATGACTTTGCACGGTGCCGTCCTCCGAGGAGATGCTACTCTATTCAAAGCCAAGTCTTATGCATCTCGGTAGAGCCGGAAAGGTAGGGCGCTCGGGGCGAACTGGTCTGACATCAGTAAACCGTGCATTAGCTTAATGGCTTAGCGCCTTAAGCACTTAGCTCTCCCACGCATATCTTCGAGCTGCTCACCCTCAACTCCGTACAGCGTGCCAAATAATGGAGTGTAGCAGAAAGAGAGACCAAGAGAGGTCAATTGGAGCCTGTACAGACATTATGACAGAGGCCGGCGTGCACGATGATGATGCAGAACGTTTTTGCACTCGCCCATCTTAATCGTCTTAATCCGTCTTAATCGAGCATCTTAACTCTTACGACTTACTGACGCTTAATGCCGTCTTAGGCGTCTTAATGCCCTTAAACACGTGTTTAAGACGTATTAAGTGATTCCCATGTTTACTGATGGAGAAAGTTATGGTAATTGCTCCATGATGAGACAAGGTACCTTCCATGTCTCAGATGTGTTCAGGTGGAGACAGGGAACGATTCGGCGCAAAATACCTGTGGTAGAGACTACAACGAGGTTTGCAAACCTCTGGGGTATCGGGCCAGGGAGGTATCCAACCTCCCAACCCACGCGGTCTTAGTGATACGCGTCGGTTAGCATACCTCGTTGTAGGCTACTCACCTGTGAGGCTTTTCCATCGATGTGATCATTAGGGAACAATAGGGGTATATAACCGATAGCTCATCCACATCATTGGGAGACCATGACGTCGGGGTATAGTCACACTATCTCAACTTGAACGCAGGACCTGATAACGAACACTGTAATATCTCTTTACATACCTCTCGCTCCAATCCGCACCGAACAAGAATACGATCCTGGGGGATAGCGTCGACAATATGCCTCCAATAAAGCAAGATCTATCGAGATGGATATCATGTCAATAAGTATCAGCCTCGAGTTCAAACCATAGAAGGCGCTAGTGGGTTTGCGCTCGTCTGCCCTGGCCCTGCCCCTAGCGACGCTCCTGCCCCTGATGCCTGCGCAAGCGGAGACAACGACGGGGACGTTAGCGCGGGAGAAGACGGAGACGATAGTGTCGTCTGCGAGGGCATTGGGATAGGTGCGAGCGTGAAGGAGTAGTCGTGCGCGGGGGCGTTGCTCTTGATGACGGCAAAGAGCCGAGAGAAGATGGAGGCCTGCCCTTGCTCGGCTGGGGGCGCGATTGGGCGGGGAGTCACAACAAAGTGCGTCACGGCGGACTGTACGGTCGGTTGTGAGATCCGGCGCGCTATCCGTGGGGGCGAGAGCGAGACGGAGTCGAGCTTGGCATGGACCAACTTGGGCGACGGCGGGTTGACTACGACGACGGGGCCTGTTGGGGTTGTAGGTGGGTATGAGTGTGGTTCCCGTTCGCGTTCACGAGGAGCGGTGCCGTCCGTGAGTGTCACGTCAGAGTCGGTGGAGTGTTGCGTGAGTATGGGCGGGCGGGGAGATGGGAGGTTCGTCCGACACGCGAAAGACAGTGCGGCTTCCGTAAAATAAGGAGAGGTTTGTGGAAGGGGGAGGAGGGGTATGGACACTCCGGGGGGAAAGGAGGGCGTCCGGAGACGAATGTACCAGCCGCGCTTCGGACGGTGGACTGTCCAAGCGATCGTCGACGTAGCATTGTCCTGGACAATGCACAGTGCCCATTGAGACATAACGACGTGTCTTGCAAAGATTACACATACCACAATGTGTTCGAGGATTTCATCATCTGTCAGGAACCTTTCCTTCACACATGTGAGTTGGCCTCCTATGTCCATGCCTATTGGAACTCCGCTGTGGCTGCACCCCAAACACTCGCCGCTTTGGGAAGTCCTAGCGCCCAGAATCATGTCAGGTGCTCCCGTCAACACCGCTGCTCACGTTTCACGACCGCACCCCTGTATGGACCGCTCGCTGCAGCTCTGGACTGATAGAGCTCGACGAACAGCAGTGCAGGGTACTCGGCGTCGACCCGGTTTTCTACGTCGCTGTAGCAATGACGTACCTCGAGTTCTTGCAGGAGCGGGAGGTGAGTGTTCCTGTTCTGCTTCGTTGTCATTTCACTGTTCGGCTCCGCCTGCGTTGCCAATCCCCCGGTATTTGAAGCCAAGGTTGTTGGTCGTTGACGTCGCTGTCTTTACAGAGCTATCTGGTTGCGGCGTACGACTGACGGATCGTGGATTGCGTCCCTGGTTGAACGCAGCTCAGAGCAGCTGGTGTGTCATTTCGTCGTGCGGGTCCCGCGTTGGAATTGGAGCAGGATGCTCATGACGCTTCGACAGATACGCTCGAGTGCCCCCTACGCCTATTGTGCCTCGGGGGTCATCCGCATGGTTGCTGTCCTGTAATTTATTTCAGTATCGGAAGGTACCATATCACATTATATTATTTCTCGACTGCTCTACGCCTCCTTCTATCAGGCACATCTCAGAGCCAAGGTTCTGGTTGCAAACACCGATTTCCTGACAAGCCGGCGAGTCACCGTGGATGCTCAGCTTGATACAGGTTGGAAAGCTGGCTGTTTCGTGGCCTGATAGAATTGCGAACCACATCCGCGTACAATCTCGTCTTATTGCTTTGCGCGAGTGCCGTGCGGGACGTACTGCGGATCCCGGCGACGGTGCTGTTCGTTCAAGGGAGGCGATTCTGATTTGATTGTTACTACAACTGTAGCCCAAATTGTGCGGCCTGCGCTATTATCGTCTATGTGAGTCTCAGGCTGAGCGTGGGAGTGGTTTAAGCACCTCAACACTGCGATGCTTTGCAGACAGGTCAGAGCGCTCTTCTAGTTCGCTCATTCTTTATGTTCACATATCACATTGACGACGACCATTGTTACGAAGCCAGTACATGATTTATCGTGCTACAATCTCAGGTCGTTTCTCGGCGGTTCAATAACCCACAATACAGCGGAGCCCGGAATCCGGCACGGCACAAGACCGTGTTGTGGGGCGACACACGAGTTGGACTTGTGGAGTCACCATGCCCCTTATGCACGGACAATGAGCCACATCTGGTCCTCGTTATTCGTACTGTCGCCTTCGCCAGAGTGGATTTGTATTTCCTTGTCCTCAGTACGACTACCGCAGATTCAAGACATGTCAGGAGTCAGCAAAACCATGAGACAACAGACAAATGGACGTTGCGTACCTGTCACCCTGAAGCTCGACGTAGAGTTCTGTGCCCATGCACAGCTGTCAGTTGCACATCATGCTATAATTCAATAAGGGGGTCAAATGGGACGTACTGGTATTCTCCTTGTTGGCGATGCTGTCACAGATCCATGCCTATGTCAGTAGTGCCACATTGTACGGTGAAAAGAGGTGCAGGCGTACACGTAGCTGAAGGCCCACAAGCCCCACCTGACATGTGCAGCGATTGTCCAGTAGTACGTCTTGACTAACCTGGGGTAGGAGTCCATCATTGCTCGAACGTACATCTCGCTTCCAATGGAGTGTCATTATTGACAGCTTGCGGACTCGGGCTCACAGTCTGCCCCTTGTGCGATGACACTATTGCCGGTGAGACTCCTGGCAATTCAGACTCATGTTTTCCATCTGCAGCAATATAACATCTGGATGTGTACTGTGCTTACTGACTCTTATGGCTGATGGGGCTGTCCATCGGACATGGCAACTCTCAGAAGGGCGAGACGAACACACGACATGCGCGGGCAGCTGACCCACGAGCACGAACACTTCGGAAGAAGTCTAGTCCCGGTTTAGCTGACAAGTTTGTGAGGTGAAGGGGTGGCTAAAAGAGAAGCCGGGATCTTGTATTCGATTCTTTCTTGTTATTAACTAATAATTTACACAGGAAACTCGGGGTCAGGAGGGATATAAAGCCTGTGCACTGACACCTCAGGACCTCAGAATCCAACGCTCTCACCTCGCATCGCATCTACTTTCACTTCCATCCAAGTTCAACCTCACAACCATGGCTGCTCCGATCATTGAGAACGGTGTCTGTCAGTCTGAGTCTTACTTCACTCTCCCTTGTCCTCAATATCAGGCTGACATGCCGCCACAGGCTTCATCCAAAACTTCGGCACGGGTCACGTTCTTGACCTCAAGGATGGTCCGTCTTCACTCTCGACCTTTTCATACTAACCCCACTCATCGTGCTCCTTGTAAAATATAGGATCCATCCATGACAGTATGCAATGTTTTCGTGCAGCACACTCATTCAACCGCTAATTCTTCTCCCTGCTCTCGCTAGATACCAACATCCTGGGCGTTGCTAAGCGAGATCTAAACGATGGCTATGTGTCCTCAGAACTGTGGA
>NW_006766918.1:181106-196961 GCF_000275845.1 Dichomitus squalens LYAD-421 SS1 | reverse complement strand
AGAAGACGGAGACGATAGTGTCGTCTGCGAGGGCGATTGGGAGTAGGTGCGAGCGTGAAGGAGTAGTCGTGCGCGGGGGCGTTGCTCTTGATGACGGCAAAGAGCCGAGAGAAGATGGAGGCCTGCCCTTGCTCGGCTGGGGGCGCGATTGGGCGGGGAGTCACAACAAAGTGCGTCACGGCGGACTGTACGGTCGGTTGTGAGATCCGGCGCGCTATCCGTGGGGGCGAGAGCGAGACGGAGTCGAGCTTGGCATGGACCGACTTGGGCGACGGGGGGTTGACTACGACGACGGGGCCTGTTGGGGGTGTAGGTGGGTATGAGTGTGGTTCCCGTTCGCGTTCACGAGGAGCGGTGCCGTCCGTGAGTGTCACGTCAGAGTCGGTGGAGTGTTGCGTGAGTATGGGCGGGCGGGGAGATGGGAGGTTCGTCCGACACGCGAAAGACAGTGCGGCTTCCGTAAAATAAGGAGAGGTTTGTGGAAGGGGGAGGAGGGGTATGGACGCTCCGGGGGGAAAGGAGGGCGTCCGGAGACGAATGTACCAGCCGCGCTTCGGACGGTGGACTGTCCAAGCGATCGTCGACGTAGCATTGTCCTGGACAATGCACAGTGCCCATTGAGACATAACGACGTGTCTTGCAAAGATTACACATACCACAATGTGTTCGAGGATTTCATCATCTGTCAGGAACCTTTCCTTCACACATGTGAGTTTAGCTACGCCATCCTTCTGGCTGACCCAGGCGCTGCCGGGAAACGCTTGGTACTCGCCTTATACCAGATCACCTTGTCCGACCCCTCAACAAAAACATTGATGCGCATGTCCTCCAATACATCCGAACTGTGGTGTAGGCCGCATACGACAGGTGGTGACGCGAGGTGTTTAGTCGTTCCGTGGCAAGGGGGGTATGAGACTTACCTCCGGACGATGTACCGCGTCCCTCGACCGCTGGTTCCTTCATTTCTTTGCATTCCTCAGAACTGTGCGTTCGTAGGGGTAGTTGTCCAGCACAATGGTCATGCAGGTGGTGCAAAATCCGAGAAGCAGACGACGCCGGCGCCGACAACGGTGGCGACCGCAGAACCCGAACACCACAGCGTCTATGGCCCCTGACTGCCGCGTGGCATTAGACGCGCGGTAGCTTGAATGGGCGCTCAGATCGTGCAGCATCCTTTGCACCGACCACGATGTCGGCACTCTACGCTAGATAGACCTCTGGGAGGAGTTGCAGCCGCCGCCATCCGTGACACGGCTCTAGCTCACCTGTGCAGTTTTTTTGAATCATCCTTCGACCGCGGCCGATTGCTTCACATTGAAAGTACGGGAGCACAGCTGACCGGGTCATTCACTCCGCCTCCTACAATAACAATAGTTGTGTCTAGTTTAACAAGGTTTCATCGACGCCCGAGCAGGACCAGAGCAAGCTTGGACGTATCTGAAGGTGCGCCGACATCACTGAACGAAGGCTAGCTGCGCAACTCACGCACGTCATGGCGCATATAGTAAGGCGAGCAAACAATTCAAGATTGCGCAGTCGACTGTCTGACTATATACACCGTCCATGTCTCAATCAGGCTCTCTGGGTCCCGATGGCGGGCGCATATCGTGCGCAGGTTCAATGTACCTAGGTCCCTACCCTTTCTTCCGGGAGGGCGTGCGGAGCGCCGCGAAGCGCAGCCTGTCCTCAAGGACGACCTCCCCTCTCAAATATGGAAGAGACGCCGCGTCTCACGTCCATAGACACTCGGGTGTTCACAACCTCCGGTTCGATGCTCAAGTCCACAATGATATAAACGTTGTTCATCCAATCACCTTGGGCCTGGGGCTTCTATCGCCGCAGATTTGGAGAAAAGATATCTTGCTGATTCTGTTTGTGGTATTCTTCCAGGTACGCCGCTACGAATCAACTCCTTCTCCGGATCAATCTCCCTCTCTATCGAGGTCATATCTCACGAGCCACTCCTAGCCGCCTGAGTGAGAATGGAGACACGATGAGACGAGGTTTGGGCTGCGCAACATTGAGTCAAATGACGTCGACGTCCAAGGTACGTTGTCCCCGTGAACGCTCTTTCTCAGTAATCGTGAGCCGCAGCAATGACGTGGGTTCCTCTCAAGCCCATGGCCCGGCGAAGAGCTTGGGTGTGACCATACAATCTATCCAAGCCAGAGCTGCGGTGCTGGTACGTGGAGACGGCCCCAATTGCGCGAAAAAGCTGCCTATCGTACCTCGTTCATCGCATTCATCGTAGCTGCGATTATTGAACGCAATTTGTGAGGTGGCTTTCCGCTTCCGTTTCACGGCTATCATAGGCCGTAGACCGTTCAGCGCAGCGGAGCAGCCACAGCTGCGCTGTCGAGGATACTGCGGGAATGCGAGTCTCGCTGCGAACCAGCTGACCCGTATAGAATAGGAACCAGTGGCACCCACTCGTGCATGGGTTGGTCGAGAACGCTCTCATCTCATATCAGAACGTCTAGACCAGGAATCATGCTCGCTCGCCATACACAGCAAGGCTGCGGACTATCCTGTCCGCGCACCCAAAGGAAAAATGTCATCATCCACGGGAGCCGTTCCGATTGTATAATGCCCGGTAATGACTCGGATGTCACATGGAGGAGTATTGAGGGAAGGGCACGTTGGTGCTATCCAAACGATTTTTTTCCGTCTCCCGGGTAACCTTGTTGGCGACTTCGTGGGGCGGTGACTAAAGCAAACACGACGCGCGCTGAACCCAAACCCTCAAGACGTCGTTCTGTACCCCGTTGGTTGAGTATCGTTGTCGGCCCCTAGCTATTCTTGTCCGCCACATATTGGTCGAGACAAGTGTCGGCCGTCTCAAGTCCGCGGGTCCCGCTGCGTCTATATGCACCGAAATGACTGCATGGCGTCTTCGACCGACATATTGCGCGTCGATCGCTCAGTTCAGATTGATCTTGATGGGTGAGCGTGCAGACTTCTCATGGGCAGTCCGCGGACTTGTTACTGTACTCTCGTTCGGGATTGAAGCACCGATACCCACACAGTCTGCTTCCGCCCTCCGCTACTACATGCGCCTGTGATGAATCCTCGCTATTGCAAATGGGACCCATCTATTGAGCTGCTTTTGACCTCTATGCGCGCCTAGCGAATCTGCTGGCTGGGACGATGGGACGTTGCACGGATGTTACGCGCATGTAGCCTCTGCGGCCATCCCGTCGCTCCTCTGTGTCGCTCACGACGCACGTAAGTCATAATGTAAGCTTGCGAGCCGCTATCACAACTGTGCCCTGATAGTGGTCAACGTGCATTCCGCTACTCCCGGTACGGGCGCTAATAAAGGCTGCCGCGATGAGCGACGGGCGTTGACGGAGATGCTGTTAGCGAAAGCGGTGTCGCATCGCCGCCTACTTAGGCGTTTCGCACTGTCTCGTTGCTGCCCTCACCATCTCACTAGTAATGACAGCGTGCGCCCTCTGCGATTGCCAAATGGCACGGAATTTGCACTGTTGCGGTCAGTTGAAATACCTGAATCTAACGAATATATTATGCCTGGCCTTTCACCCCCGCCAACTCCTCCCCCCCTTTATCTCCAAGTTGACATTCTCTCCCATCCTGGATCCTACTTATTCTTCATTCCATAGTCTTTTTCTGGATCGCTAGCATTTGCGTCGACCCCCTTGGTCCCGCTGTCAGCCCACGATCCGGATCCGTCTGACACTCCTTCACGTTATCTGACCTCCGATCCTCTATTCTTGCCACGTTCTCGGGCGTTGGCCGCGGTTGAACCAGCCGACGGTTACAGTCGCTTACCGGTTCCAGCCCCGTCACTCCCTCGACAGCAGCGTGCCGGCGTCGCGCCATGGCGAATAATACGATCGCAAGAATGGAAGTCATAAATGAGTGAGCTCCCCGTTTCGATCCTGCCTTCCCTTCCTCGAGCCCCGCTCCGTCCCCGACATCCCTTCCTCCCTCCCCTCCCCCTCTTCCGGCGTCTCTGCGACGCCTACCTTGCTGACCGGCCCCCTCCTCCTCCTCCCTTGCGCGCCCGGCGGCGACGTTGCCGCCACTGTCCATTCGCTGCAGTTCGACGACCACCCTGTTCTCTCGTCTGGACATGGACCATGACGGCAACTCGACGCTCGTGGCCAGCCCGACCCGGCTTCGAGGTGAGGTCCCCGACCTTCCGCCTCTCCTCGGACACCACGAGGGCGACATCCAGCCCGTGCCTGCCGGGCAACGCGGGCTCACGTTCTATATGGTCTTCATCTCCACGCTCCTCGTGGACATGCTGTCCGCCATTGACCTGGTGCGTCGCCCCTTCGTTCCATCGCGACGCGTCAAGCTCTCAGCTATGCTTACCGTTTCGTGGCACGTAGACCGCCGTCTCGACCGCGCTCCCGACGGTCGTCGAAAGGCTTCACGGCGCGGACTTCATCTGGGCCGGGGGCGCCTACACGATCGCGTCCACCGCGGTGCTCCCCCTGGTCGGGGGCCTCGTCGAGGGCTTCGGGCGCAAGAGCGTCCTGCTCGCGTTCGTCTTCGTCTTCTGCGTTGGCTCCGTCCTGTGCGGGGTGGCGGTCAGCATGCGGATGCTGATCATTGGCCGAGGTGAGCGTCCTTTCGATACAGCTGTCCGCTCGGATCAGCGCGCGCTCGTCGCCACGTTCACCAACGGCGGCGAGGAAAGTGAATTTGGGTTTGACGCGTCCTATATTTAAACTGCGGGGTGCAGCCGCGCCCGCTTCTGCCCGTCGATCGACGCCACGAGGTCTGAGATCTGCCCGATATATCCTAACGCGTTCTCGGTCCTTGCGCTTGGTGAAGGCATGCCCGCTGAGTCTGCGCAGTCCGGTGATCGTTTTGTTACATTGAGGCGTACATGGCGAGCGCGATGCGGACCTCAAGGTTGTCTTGCATCGCGCCCTCATGTCACTGCGCCGCTGAAACTAGTCGCCTGTCCAGTGCTCTGGCTGCTGTTTATCGCTCCCAGCCCCGCTGTCTCCGTGCAACCCTGTTAGATTTGTGTTGATCTGTCGCACTCTGTCGCGCGCGAGCGCTTCTGTCAAGATTAAGACGAGGCAGTATCGCCGTTCGGCGGGTCTGGTTCATGTCACTGCGAGTCGCGCGCCCGATAATTATTCCCGGCGCTCGCTGCGTACGGCTTCCGCAGACATAACCACCGGTCATTTGCCCATGCCTGCGCACATATGACGCTGAAAAGTCTCTCACGGACGTCCTCTGACTCCGTGGACCGACAAAGTTATGCGAGCGCCACAGCAGAAGCTGTCTGTCCATTTGGCCGCCGTCAAAGCACTGGACAGTGTATGCGTGGGACGTTCAAGGCACGCCTTCCGCCCGGTTAGGAACCTAGAACACCCATCATGATACCCGAACAGCTGCATTTCCTGAGTTGTACGCAGCAGTGCGCTGATGAGTCGGACAGCTATTCAGGGCCTAGGCAGCGGGGGCAGTATGTCTGTCACGGATATCATATTTGCGGACATGGTGCCTCTACCAGAACGAGGCAAGTTTCAGGGTATTGCAGCAGCGTACGTCCTTCTCCCGAGCTCTAGACAAACTCGTTGCTGATATCCCAATCGTCCACAGAGTCTGGGCACTAGCTTGGTGCGCACGCTCGTCAGCGCAGCCTACGAACTTATGCAGCTCACGACTGTCACCACAGTGCCGTTGGGCCTCCCATCGGCGGCGCCCTCGCCAGCTCGGGCAAGTGGCGCTGGCTGTTCTTCCTCAACCTGCCTCTGTGCGCTGTTGCGACAATCTTTATATGTTTCTTCCTCCACTCTCACGTACCGACTACGAGCTTCAAGTCTAAATTATCATCAATGGATTGGACGTGAGTGTCACTTCTCCCACTGTCCCGGCTTGCTGCGGAAGAGCTCACGCAGTCCTTCTGCGCTCGCAGTGGTAATACTATAATTATAGTCAGCACCGTGCTGGTGCTTCTTGCGCTCACATGGGGCGGGCAGCGTTTCCAGTGGGTATCTCCCCAGGTGCTGGTTCCGCTAATTGTGGGAGCGATTGGGATTGTGTTATTCTTTGTGGCGGAGAGACTATGGCTTAAGGGCCCCACAGTAAGTTATCCCCTGTATGCCAGCGGATGCCAGCTAACCCTCCTCCAGATACCGGAGTTCTTTTTCACTAGCAGGACAGTCCTCAGCGGCTACCTTGGCACCTTCTTCCATGGGGTCGTCTCTCTCACCGTCGTCTACTATCTGCCCGTATACATTCAAGCCTCGAAAGATGCATCTGCGCTGCACTCAGGTATCGACATGCTGGGCCTGTCGTTCACCATCCCCGCGTTCGCGATCTTCACCGGTATCTCCGTCGAGATCTTCAACAAATACCGGCCACAGAACTACGTCGGCTGGGTGTTCACCATCGTCGGCTTCGGCCTGCTCACCATGCTCGACCCGACGAGCGACGCGAAGATGTTCATCGGCTTCCAGATCCCACTCGGCGTCGGGCTCGGCATCCTCTGGATCTCGACCCAATTCCCCATCCTCGCGCCCCTGCCGTACTCGAACAGCGCGTACGCGCTCGCCTTCTGGATCTTCGTGCGCAACTTCGCGCAGAGCTGGGGCATCGTCGTCGGCGGCGCGATCCTCCAGAACGTCCTCTCCGCGCGCCTCCCGCGCGCGTACACGCGCACGCTCCCGCGCGGCCAGGAGTTCGCGTACTCAATCATCCCGCAGATCCACCGGCTGCAGCAGCCGCTGCAGGGCGAGGTGCGCGTCGCGTTCGCGGACGGGACGCGGCTCATCTGGTGGGTCATGCTGAGCATGTCGGTCGCGGGGCTCCTGACGTGCCTGCTCATGCGCGAGGAGGAGATCAAGACAAGCATGGACGACACGTGGGCGCTGCAGGAGAAGGCTAAGGCCAAGGCGGGCAAGGGGGACCCCGAACACGAGAAGCTTCACGTGGACGTCTGAGTCTGATGCAGATCGTGGTGGGGGGTCCGGCGCGAGTACATCTAACAGAGCTGATGCTGACTGCTTGTTGACACGACTACTACTCTTTGTCTGGGTTTGGCTTGGGGGG
Organism: Dichomitus squalens LYAD-421 SS1; assembly: GCF_000275845.1. Classification (NCBI taxonomy): domain Eukaryota; kingdom Fungi; phylum Basidiomycota; class Agaricomycetes; order Polyporales; family Polyporaceae; genus Dichomitus; species Dichomitus squalens. The sequence continues at coordinate 189,920 of NW_006766918.1, read as the reverse complement.
GGGTATATCTAAGCTGGGGACTAGTGTCGCTACGTATTGCTCTCGATTACTCACCACCACACACTCATCGTTTCGTACGGATGTACGGAACACATTGTATACTAGCCAAGGTATTCTATGCTACTTGATTTAATCGAGCCTATTGTTGTGGTCGTTGGGACAGTGCCTACTTAGGTGTACCGCACGAAATGGTGAGAACGGGTATTGCCGGGCGGTACATATGTTCAGGCGCCTATCGCTGCTTGCGCGTGCAATGTGTGTGGCCGATCGTCGAGGCTCAGCCGCTCAATGATGTCGTTCACGACTTTCGATTACTGTCCACTCGCTTCAGGGTTGCAGCTTCACAACGGGGCACAGATTCACCGCTCATAAGCATGACAGGCTAAAGCGCAAAGCGAAGCGAGGGTCTCCACGAACGCTTTGGCCGACTACGGCTAATCCACCGTGCCCATAAAACAGGCCGAGAGATGGGAGACCACCTCGCTTCTCAATCCTCTGCGCCGTAACACTCTATGTCCTCTCCTGGCTCTTTCCGCACCTCACACTACTGTCTCGCCAGATATGTCATCTCCCAACAAACTCATTCGCTTGCTCAAGAAGAACTCACATAGAGTCACCAATTCCGGGAGCGCGCCTCATCGTGCACTCAGCGACCACGACGTCCTATGCGTGCTATTCGAAAACAATTGTGTTCAGAACCAGGGGATTTTGACGAGTGCAGACCTCAGGAATTGCGCCCTCGTCTGTCGTGCCTTCTCCGAGCCCGTGCTTCGTGCGATGTGGCAGACGATGCCATCGCCAGCAGCCCTGTGGTGGCTTCTGGTGCCGGAAGACAAGCAGACTACTCCGTGGATCCCAACCAAAGATCTCTGTGAGAAGGCAAGCGACCTCGTTCGACGCCCCGCGCTGGACTGGTAGCTTACAACCCTGTTTCCTCCACACAGGTTCTGAACGCAGAGCAGTGGCACGTACCTGGACGCTGGTCTCGATTCCTGTGGTACGCAAGATTCGTTCGTAAGCTTCAAATCCCAGACTATGATCTCGAGGCGCCCAACCACGCTCGGCTTCTCCGTACTGTGCTGGATGACAATCACGGACACTCGGTCTTTCCCTCACTCCAAGTCTTGTGGTACTCGCCCACCGCGTACACGGACACTTCCTTCTACTCGCTCCTCACGCCGCGACTTCGAAAGCTACGTCTCAGTTACTCTCGTGCGCTTGACACGACACTCCCGTTGCGCCTGCCTCGCAACCCCGACTTCGAGGGCACCGTCAGCGAAATACGACGCCTGGCACCAGGCTTAAAGCACCTACGAATCGAGCCTTATTGCATGTCTTTCAAGCCAAGACTCATTCGACAGATTGCTACATTCGAGCACCTCCGTGGAGTCAAGCTCATGACTAGCATTCCGTCGACGTCATTCCGCATCCTTGCTGCGATCCCGGGTCTCGAGAAGCTGCATGTGTCTCACTTTACCTGGAACGAGGCATCCGATCCTTGCCGAACTATCTATACGCCGAACTTGGTCTCAATTCTTGTCTGCGGCGACAGCACTTCTTTGACGGAGCTGTTCAGAGTGTTACGCGCTCCGATGCTCAAACACGCTAATATCTGTATGGCAAGGGAAGATGCTCCTGCCGTAGAGCCGGACATCGTGGCATGCCTGGATACCTTCGTCCAAGCTATCTCACCGAAACAGCTTCGTTCCCTATCCCTCCACGTCGGAAGGCACGAGCCAGGTACTGGCATTCCCCTGTTCGACTTCCTCTGCCCACTCTTCGCGCTTAGCAAACTGACACGCGTCGAGCTCTTGGGGACGAACCTCCCAACCATCGTCGACGACCGTGACTTCGCGACTATCGCGCTCGCTTGGCGTGAGCTCGAAGCGTTCGCCATGCCGGCCATGTCCTGGGAACGAGGCCAAGACACCCCGACGCCGGTCGCGCTCGACTACTTCCGCCGGTACTGTCCGCATCTGCGCAGCTTGAAGCTCCCGTTCCTTGACCCTTGTGAGGAGTACATCGACTATCCCCCGCCACCCCCAGACGGCTCTTATCATGGATTACACGAACTCGTGATCGGATCTGCAGCATTCCGGGAGTGTGTGGAGGATCTCGGGATATCTGAGGTGGAGGCGTTGGCAACCTACGTTCTCAATCTCTTCCCCGAGGTGCATGCTGGCTGCAAGCCGGATTGGGATCTCCGCTCGGAGCCGACTTGGGCAAGGGTGCTCTTGCGCGCTCGTGCTCTGCGCGAGGTTAGAGACCTTAACCGTGGATACTGATCGGGAGAATCATACGGCTCTCAACAGGAGCATGTGTATCAACGCAATCCTAGGATGACACCTTGCTCAGCGTCGAGATTAGCACGGACATTTTTGAGTTTCGTGCACTTCGCAACATATTGAAGATCGTGAGAACATTTACGATTTCACGCAACTGGCTACGTAGCAGGCCGCGTAACCACGTATTCACCCAGTCAATTGATGGCGAAGCTCGCCAAGCTCTATGTGTATGCAGCCACGCAGTCGTGTAACTGCGCGTCTATTGTAAGTTGTAACTGCTTCGGCAGGAGTTCGGTGAAGGGTAAGGCTCAAGTCTATATATTCTGGAAAGGCCTGAGTAGACTCGTTTTGCACGCATCAATAACTAGATAGACAGTAGAGAGAATTTGGATCATACTCGATCTACATTGCGCAAGGATAAGACTTTGTTGTAGGGGCCACTGAGAACTTAGCGTAGGATACTTAGCATCGCTTACCCGACTCCGCGATTACACGACAGCACACTCGCGTTGTAACTGCAACAGCGAACGCGCGACTGCATGCATGCGTGGCTATGTAGCTAGTTGCGTGGGATTGTAAACTCTCTGGTCAACTCTACTGAACTTCGAACGCAATTGGATAGCGGCTAGTTTTCTCGAGGATCTGTGGGTCTCTGCTCGCCCTTCGTTGCGCTTTACGAGAGGTAAAGATACGATATTGATACAGATTGGAGGCTAATACGCCCGTTCTATCCCGCAATAGTTCACACCGAAGCATACGACGCGAACAGTTCATGTAGCTCCGTCGTCCGTCTGAGGCTCCGGTTCAGTAGGCGGACGCTCGCCCCACCCCTCCACCTTGACACCCATCATCTCCGGCAGCTTCTCGAAGATCTTCCTATGCTCCTCCTTCTGTCTCCCATGCTTCCCCAGCATCCTGTAGCAGCTCATACACAACTCTCGCTCCCGATCCGCCATGTCGATGTACCCCGTCCAAGTGAAGTCCCACCGCAGGTTGCATATCGCGTCGGTGTGCTCCTCCAGCCTGACCAGCAGCTCCGGCAAAAACACATGACAACGGTCTGGGCGCGTGCATTCGGGGGAAACAGCCTGATGAAGGATCCCGAGCGTAGCTTTTGCGTTCGCTTCTAGAATTCTCGCCCTCCCAAGGAAGCACCGCCCTAGATCCTCGCGCGAGCATCAGCAAAAGTGTAAAAATATCCTACAGGATTGTGGACATTGCCTGAAGCGCCAGTTGTGGCACGGTCTTGCAATACCGGAAATGTATTCCGAGAGCGCGCAATACCGGCAATACCTCGCAATACCTGCGATAATGCGAAATATTGCCCGGTATTGCCAATATTGCCTGGTCTTGTGGGATATTGCAAGGTCTTGCAATATATTTACGACATTGCAAGACCACCCATGACAGCGCATGACCTGACGTATATTGCGCGCTCTCGCTGAGTATTGCCTGAACGGGCAATACGGCAAAAGACTTTTACACTTTTGCTGATGAGAGCATTTCAGGTGTGCCGTCCTCGCGCATGAACCCGTCGACTATCTCGGCGCCTAGGAGACAGCACGCCATTAGTGCCCCGGGGAGGATGACGTCCGTGTGTGTGAGTCGTGCGAGGTTGACAACGCCGATCGCATGGATCTTCTCGAAAACGGGTGGACTGAATACGTGCTCGTCATCTCGCCACATATCGAAGTCGTCATGGTAGAAGCGCTTCAGGTAAGCTACGCAGCGCTGGATGATCGCCTCGCACTCGTATTTGTCCCCCAGGCGGACCAGGGCGGAGATCTCGTGGAAGGTTGGATCCAGCCCGCCGAAGCTGCAGATCCGCGAGGCGATGTCAAAGGGCGCGGATGCATAGTATCGGGAGCTGCATGACGTACCACACGCTCTTCCCGACGAAGACTCGGAGGAAGTGTCGCAGGTCCTCTACTGAGTCCGTAAGATGCAAGGTGATGTAAGAAGTACTGGCGCTCTCGACAGGGATGCCATGTGGAGTGGCAGGCTGTGGCAGGCCAATCATGTCCCTGAAGATGTTCGATTGATCGACGATGGGTCCTTGGAAGACGCGGAACTCAATACCTTGAGCTATCAGCACCAGGTCACCGCGGGCGTACCATAGCTCCTTATCTCGTTCTGGCAGCTTGCAACTGGAGGCTATGGCTCCCTCGTATGCGGCTTCTGGTAGACTGATACTCCGCGAATCCGGTGATGAAGGTAGTGAGGATTTCGGAAAGGGCGAAGACGGCGCCATATCAGCAGCAGTGTTCTGTGTTGGCTCGGGTGGAGAGCTGGCCCTTATCTGTGCATCAGGCTCCTCCGTGTGGACAGCAAACTTCGGTGCAGTTGGAAGAGGAGCTAGCTCGAGTATATGTGGGAAGTGCCTGTTCTTAGCCAGGAACGGCGAGAAGGATTGCTGATAGAATGTATCGAGGTCATTCCTTCCGTGAATGTGCAAGCTGCATGAAAGAGACTCACGATGATTGATAACATATCGCACTCAAGAAAGCAGCGAATTGTGGTCAAAGAAACCTCAAGGAATACCCATCAAACTGCGACGGCCGTTGTACCCAGAATCGAGTACTCTACGAGTGTCAAGCATGCACCGTCTCTCTGCTTTATGCTGCTCTGCTGACTGAACGTTGATGAGTCTCCTGGGCTCATATAGCAATGTCCGCACGCCACTTACTGGACGGAGAGTCAGAGGCAACGAACTGACCGCGGGTGATAAACGAGTCGTGGGTCGTGCTGGCACACAGAAGCAAAGCAAACCGTTCAAATCAGTAGCAGGTCGATTCGGATCAGATCATCTGGCTACTGGGCGCTTGACATCGCCGTGCAAAGCGACACTGTATGAACTTCAGCATTGTTAAGACCGCGGTCATGACCTAAGCCATGACCGATTTCACACAGTGACCGGTCATCGGTTGACTTGACCCGTAACAACCGTTACTGGTACTATGAGCTACGTCTACGTCCTTCTACCGGTTTCATCAGAGCATTGAACTCGCAGACTCTCCACGAAATATACGACCACTACAAATGTGTGCCCTCCTGAAGCAGGTTGATACTCCTACAAATTGAACAGCGACTCAAGTCAAATCAAACCTGCAGCGCGTTGAACGCACAAACGACAAAAAACACGGTAACGTCCATGGACCGCTCGTATAGGGCCGATAGCCTCGATGACAACAACAGCGTCTGCAATCTGCGGCCCACCAGGGCGGTGCGCGATCAGGGGGTAGTGGGCTTCCCTCCCCATCCCTCGACCTTCACGCCCATCAACTCGGGCAGCTTTGCGAAGATCTTGCGTTGCTCCTCCAGCATCCGAGGGAAGCATTTCGGGCATAGCTCCCTCTCCTCTCCGGCTAGGCCAGCGTCATCTCCGAGATACGCTCGTCTACAACCGATCGACGACAGGTCCCAACGGAGGCAGCGCAGCTCGCTCACGAGCTGGCCGTCAGCGTTGTTCGAGTCGAGCAGCTCATTGACAAAGCGCTGCAGCGTGGCCTTGCAGCGTTGGGGGCGTTTGCATTCGTCCTGCACCATGTGGGTGCGAAGCTTGTCCGTGGCGAGGATGCTCGCTTCGAGTAGTCTCGTCCTGCCTACGAAGCACCGCCCGAGGTCCTCTGACGAGAGCGTCACCTGTGCGCCGTCCTCGCGTATATAGCCTTCGACGATCTCTGCGCCGAGCGTGCAGCATCGCATCAGCGCGATCGGAAGTAGCTCTGCTCCGTCCACTCCTAACAGGCGTGCCAACTTGACCACGCCGATCGCGTGAATGGGCTGAAACAAAGGAGGGTCAATGCTAGGCAGCTGGACCCAGGCTTCCAATCGTGTGACATACAACTTCTTGAGGTAGTCCAAGCTGCGCTTGAGTAGCTTCTCCGTCTTGTACTGGTGCCCGAAGCGGATATGCGCGGAGACTTCTTCGAAGGAGGGTTCGACGCTGTCCAGATGGAACCAAGGTTAGATCCTTTCAAGGTATGAACATGTAGAGCGGAACGATATCGTACCAAGTAGTACCGCCATATAAGAACTTGAGGACATGTCTGACATCCTCGGGAGATGTTTCTGACAAATGTATAACCCTGGGACCCGAGTACCCACGCGCCCTTGCTTCCTCCCACAATTCTCTGAGGATGAGGGATTGCTCGACCAAGGGTTGCTGATACACACGGAACTGGACTCCCTCGGCGAGAAGCTCGACATTGCCATCCTCGTACCAGTGCTCCCCGTCGCGGAGATAGGTAACCTCCTCCGGGCTATAGTGAGTATATGGCACGGGGCAGTAGTTGTACCGATTACAATCTCGACGGTGGGGTGAATCAAAGGAAGCTGCAAGATCCCTCGTTGTTACATTCGGGGAGTAGGAATGAATGCTTGGTGAACTCGTCCGAGAAGCCGGTAATATCGGGGGAGGCGAAGAACCGCGGTCCGCTGGGAGCAGTGAACATATGTAAATCTGTTGGTCTCTAGTTTCGGTGTTGATATGAGTGGACGTACGAGTAGAGCCGGGAGGCAACGTCATCGGATTGGTCGGCTGAAGAGGGGGGGATGGGGGAAAGCTGTGTAGTTCCGGAGCCCTTATCACAGGTGGAGGCCCATAGGCTGATGCCTTCTCTATATCAGGTTCTACCACGTCTCGACCTTATAAGAGACATGATCAAATCCGATCCTCGTCATAGCAAATAATGAGGACATACCATAATCAACTTCAACAGGAGTGCGATTCCGCCCGATCCGGGAGTCAGCGAAAATAGCAGCACCTGAAGACGAAGCCGATCCGTAGATACCGAGAGCAGCGTTTGGCTGCGCCGGGGGAAGGATGGTGATCACACTGGATTGGGGTGTCGTTGGAAGTGCGGGTGGGGCGGAATGCTCTACAAGAACAGGAGACGATGATTGGGAACTTTGTACAGACTGTCCCATATGCGGACGGTAGCTCGCAAGCATACTGCGTGGCATCGTGGAGTATGTATGGTGTATACCGAGGATCTCAAGAGATGACCAGCTAGGCCGACCAGAGTTCCAATGACAATAGTTCTGAAACCAACAACAGTCAGCACAGCTTCAACGCCCCGCTGCCAGAGGGGATCTCTGTAGGGTTCGTCAGAGGAGAGATCAACCTACGCAGAGCGATGAACTTGCCCTATGCGAGGTATTCAGTGGTGTACCAAGTCAGAGATATGATCGTAAGTCTGTTGAAGGGCCACCGTGGGTATAGCTCCTCGCATGCGATGCGATGGGCAGATAACAAGTCAAGTACATGTAGGCGCCGCCAGCTGTGAGAACGCCACGGTGTCACGGTCCAATTGATGCGGCCCGACCACGTGTTGGATCTGTACGTGGCGACGGCGTTCAACTGAAGTGCGTAAGTATCTATTTATTAGGGGGACACGACGATCTTGAGAGTTTACAATCCCACGCAACTGGCTACGTAGCCACGCATGCAGTCGCGCTTTCGCTTTTGCAGTCACAACGCGAGTGTGCAGTCGTGTAATCGCGGAGTCGGGTAAGCGACGCTAAGTATCCTATGCTAAGTTCTCAGTGACCCCTGCAACAAAGTCCTTTCCTTGCGCAATGTAGATCGAGTATGATCCAAATTTTCTCTACTGTCTATCTAGTTATTCTTTCTTTCTTTCTAGATCATGTTTATTGCCCTGCGAGGCCGCGCCTCATGGTAGGCATAAAGTACAGTGCTGTCTACGTGGGGAAATTCAAGTCTATGCGGTACAAATGTGAGAACGAGGCTCGAGCGAGCTAGGGGTGTGAGTAAAGGGGAGATAAAAGTGACAGACGGTTTAGGGGGATGAGCTGGATGACGACCGGGTGAGGATGGAGGGGTGGAGCGCATGTAGGCGTGGTAGGGTAGGCAGGCATCTAGCGGGGAGGAGGACTCAGGACATGTGCGTTGCGGCCGCCCGTCCACCCCCGGCCATCGAAGGCAATGGTACGGGTTATAAACCTGCCGCCCTGTGGGACCATTGCGCCCCTGGGCTATGCCTCTTGCCGCGGTCAGGAGTACGTCCGGCGGTATCCCCGCCGAGTAGCCTACAACGAGGTATGCAAACCTCTGGGATATCGGGCCAGGGAGGTATCAGACCTCCCAATCCCGCAAGTGATTGGCTGTTCGCCTGGGACATCAGTATGGGCGCATCGGATTTTGATGGCTAGAACAGTGCCACAGACTGAGTTTGTACTTGAGCAAACTTTGAGGAGCTCGAAGAAGCGAACAGTTCCTTCTCTGAGGAGGTCGCAATTGAGGAGACAGCGTTGTCCAACTGACGGAGAGCATTGTGCAGGCGCGGCGGGCGAGGAGGGTGGGGGACGCGCGACACGGAAGACCACCGACGCTGGCGCATCAGCGCGCACTTTTTGATGATCGAAGTTCCCATTGTGGCGCTTGATGGGGGCTGCGCGAAGAGGACCCGCCATTTATACTCCCTCCCCTCCCTCGCATAAAGCCTCGTTCGCGCGATAAATACAGACGGCCTCCTTCTTAGGGGAGAGGTGTAAGCAGTGCCTAACC
>NW_006766918.1:175076-180935 GCF_000275845.1 Dichomitus squalens LYAD-421 SS1 | reverse complement strand
ATGGGCGCATCGGATTTTGATGGCTAGAACAGTGCCACAGACTGAGTTTGTACTTGAGCAAACTTTGAGGAGCTCGAAGAAGCGAACAGTTCCTTCTCTGAGGAGGTCGCAATTGAGGAGACAGCGTTGTCCAACTGACGGAGAGCATTGTGCAGGCGCGGCGGGCGAGGAGGGTGGGGGACGCGCGACACGGAAGACCACCGACGCTGGCGCATCAGCGCGCACTTTTTGATGATCGAAGTTCCCATTGTGGCGCTTGATGGGGGCTGCGCGAAGAGGACCCGCCATTTATACTCCCTCCCCTCCCTCGCATAAAGCCTCGTTCGCGCGATAAATACAGACGGCCTCCCTTCTTAGGGGAGGAGGTGTAAGCAGTGCCTAACCCAAACCCAAACCCTAACCGAACCCGAACCCGAACCCAAACCCGAACCCTAACCGAAACTCTAACCGACGCGTATCCCTCAGACCGCGTGGGTTGGGAGGTTTGATACCTCCCTGGCCCGATATCCCAGAGGTTTGCATACCTCGTTGTAGTCTCTACCCCCGCCGTCCATAAGAACTCCCCCGTCCCTAGAGCAGACGGACGCCCGCAACGCATATATCCAAGCTTAAGGGATCTGTGAGGAGAGCGTGTATGTGACGACAGGAGTACAGAGAGGGGGGTGATCTACGTGAAAGGTAGAGTGCGCTGGCATCAAAAAGGGGGGGCTCGTCAGTGTGGCGGCACGTATCCATGATATCTAGTTACTGATGCGCGCAAGACGAGTCTACTCCGAGTCAAGGGCTCTCCAGAATATATAGACTTGAGCCTTACCCTTCACCGAACTCCTGCCGAAGCAGTTACAACTTACAATAGACGCGCAGGTACATGACTGCGTGGCTGCATACACATAGAGCTTGGCGAGCTTCACCATCAATTGACTGGGTGAATACGTGATCACGCAGTCTGCTACGTAGCCAGTTGCGTGAAATCGTAAACGTTCTCGAGTTGACGGGGGATTGCAATCCCTTGTGTAGAACAGAAGACAACCATATTCCAGCGCAGCCGAAGATACTAATCGAGTTCAGTGTCGCTCGAAGTCTCTAGCAATCGAAATTCTGTCGTGTCCGACGCCAAGCTTGCGATCGGAGATTGTCGGAGTGCGATGCGAAGGGTGGGTTTCAGCGCCAAGTCAGCATGTCCGAAGACGGCCGACCAGATGTTTGAGCGCGGAGGTACAGCGGACTGCTGTCCGAAGAGAGTTCAGCAGAATCCACCGCGAGCTCGGCGTACGAGTACGCCGAGCGGACACATCGCGGCTGTGTCATGAGCGGACGCGTCGCCACGGCACTGTCACGTTCGAACGTCTATCGACAATATCTGGGAGGGAGGAACCCGACTCTTGAGATACGACGCTGGGATTTGGACGATGTGCACGCGGATTCTCGAGATGCGCCACCCACGCAGACGTCCGCACGCAAGATCGCGGGATCTAAACTTAGTGTCCGCTGTACTTGCGCGGGAGGAGTATATAAGCACTGCCGCTGGATCTTGGACACCCAAACGTTCCCAAGCACACTTCGCGCTCACTTATAACTCGCCTATATGTCTGACGGATTCTGCGATAACTGTTTCAAGGGTACGTCTGCAGATCCAGTAGTCGCGAAAGCCACGGTGCTGAGATGCTCGTGTTCAGGTGTTCGCCATGAGGGCACCCCGGAGGGTTAGTAGCTTCTCTCACGGCATGCTGCGCTGCATGACCCGTTCGCAGCTATGGTTGTGGATGTTCGTGCTCATTGTCTGGTGATACAGGCAAATTTGAGACGATCGCGGGAGTAGAATGCTATACCGCGACGCCCACAGGCGACTACCCTAAGGACAAGGTCGTCCTCTTCTTCACCGATGTTTTCGGGATTCCTCTCGTCAACAACAAGGTGCGCCGCATCCATCCGACATCTGGAAGTTCCACGCATTCATAGACTATATCTCTATCCCACAGCTGCTCGTCGATGACTTCGCGCGGAATGGCTACCGCACGATCATGCCCGATCTCTTCCAGGGCGATGCGCTTCCCGAGGACGCCCTGTCCCGCACTGACTTCGACCGCGCGGGGTGGATGTCTCGGCACGGGCCCGAGAGCTGGGAGCCCGTGGTCGATCGCGTCGTTCAAGCCCTACAGGCTGAGGGCGTGACCTGGATAGGAACGACGGGCTACTGCTTTGGAGCCCCGCCCGTGTGGCGACTCGCGCTCAAGGGCTGGAGCAAGGTCTCCGTCGTCTCGCACCCTTCGCGACTCCGGGTCCCAGAGGATCTTCAGGTAAGCGTTCTCGGAGATATTATATGAAGAGAAAGGTCGGCTGATACTGTGGCGTGCAGGAATACTTTGAGAAGGCGAAGGCGCCGCTCCTGATTAACAGCTGTGAGGTTGACAACGCGTTCCCTCAGGAGGCGCAGAAGGTCGCAGACGAGATATTCAGCGGAAAGTTCGCACCGGGGTACGAGCGTACGTATTGGGAGGGGTGCACGCACGGCTTCGCCGTCCGCGGAGACCTGGTACGTCTCTCAACATAAAATAAGCTGTGGGCTGTCGGTTGCTGAAGCGCCTTGTAGAGCAACCCGAAGATCAAGGCTGGCAAGGAGGGCTCGTTCGAAGCTACAGTGAAGTTCTTCAACAAATATAAAGATTTGTAGGGAGTGCTGTCTACTCAGTGTGCGTCGTACTATGCCAAGATACAATGTCATGAGATATTGTCCATTGCCACTTGTGAATTGAAGGATAATTATAAGAGCGCATATGGGTTCTCATTACTCTTACACCCCCGCAGGACTAGAGCCTGAGTGGCGGTCAAAAATGTGTGATCTCAGACCGAACTAGTCGGTATAGTCAGAGCTGTGTCCAGAGAATAGATAACGTGTTGTTAGCGGTACGGTGGTATTGATGATTTGGCGCCCACTCAACACTGGGGATATCACACGCAGGGCGCCAGTGATCTACACAACGACGTGGCGTGCGGCGCGCCCCGAGCTCAGTCTGACACAACTTGCACTCTACTCACTATCTATGCTGTCTAGCGGTATCATCTACTTGGGAGCGCTGAATCACTTCAGCGGTATTCCTGTTCTATGTGATGGGTGTGCAGTTGCGTTCCCTAATGGGGGTGTTCCGGATGGGAACTGACGGGCTGCTTGAGACACGCATGCTCTACGATGAAATCACCTACAATTGATCGGGCGGCCCGTTCCTTGGAAGCCTCCACCTGAGCAGCGCACTGCCTCTCCCGGAAACCGGGTGCATTGGTGACAACCTCTGCGGTGTTCACCCGTGCTGGCGTCACGGCCATCTCTTCGTATTGCCTCCCTTTCCTGGTGGTATATGATTACGACGCATCTTTATCAAGACAGAGTCTCGGTGCCGAGTTCTCGACACATCTTTGTTTGCGGATTTGGGAGGGGAGTGGACGCCATGTGGCCAAGACACCTCGTGGTCCATTCTCCTGGGCACATGGACATGGGCACATTGGCCTCACGGCCGATGCCTCCCAGCAGACCGGACACTCCCGCTCTCATATAGACTCCATCGTCTCGCTCGGCAGACAAGATGACGGACTTCTTGAACATCGAAGACAATACCGATCTCCTTCCGGTCCTCCAATACAGTAACCACGGTACGCCTTGCGATGACACGTCGGATTGGAAGCTAAGGACATGCCGCACGCCCGAGCAGTTGCCTGAAGATGTCATGGTGTTTAGCCAGCTGATCATTTGGTTCGACTTGCATCACTCTGATATAGCTCTGGTATGGGCAGATATGGTCGGATGTTGACGCACATGCTGACCTTACTCGGGTCAAGTATGACTTGGCGTACCGTGCTCAGAGGTTCCAGCTTCCAGATGCAAGGCTCGTGTTTGTGGGCGGTCACGAATTGGGGTAATGAAGATCCTTACTGATAGACCCCTGCTGCCGGAGGTTACGTTCGTTGAGAAGATGTGCTCAAACTCCGGACACATTCCATGTTCATTCCATGTTCACGCCAGCAGCGCGGCTTGGGCGGAAATCATCGGCCACCAGACGTAACAGCACCTCAAGGCAGACCCCTCAATGTGCGAGGGCAGGTGACGAGAAGATTAGGAGCTCTCAGGTCGTATAAAGGGGGTCTGCAACAGTGGCACAAGATCTCAGCTTTCCACACCTCTCGCATTTGCTTTCACCTCGACTAACTCCTAACTCATAACGCGGCACAATGACCACTGTCAAGTCCGGTGTCTGTCAGTGTCTCCTCCCCCTTCTCTTTGTCCAACGGCACGCTGACATATGCGCGTTGCTACAGACTTCATCCAGAATATCGGTGCACTCAGCGTCCTGGACCTCACTGGAGGTCTATATCCTCTCTACTCCTGCCTTGGTTACGTCATTGACTGTGTTCCTTCTGGCATACAGGCTCTTCCTCTAGCGGTCCGCATACATGCTCCCGCTACCTCCCGCACGCTGATATCTCTCCCACTCACACTAGGCACTGTGGTCCAAGGCTACGCTAAGCGCGATCTTACCGACCCCTCGGCGATCGCGCAGCTTTGGGTCATTGCTCAGATCAAAGGCACCACGCTGTACACAATTCAGAACGCACAAGGTGGCACGTTCTTGGACCTGAAGGGCGGTACGCCGTTGGGCTTCATCGCATTCCTTGCCTTCCCTGATCACACACGTGGATGCATAGGCGCAAGCGCGAACGAAACACCTGTCGTGGGAAATTCGCAGTCTGGCAAGTCGATCCAACAGTGGTCCATCACGCCCAACGCAGCCAATACGGCCTACATGTACGCCCGCACCTCTGTCTTCCCCTCTTTGTGCTGTGACTTAAACTTCTCGCTGCATCTTACAGGATAGTCAACTCTTCAACCAAAAGTACGTCCTCTTCCTCTCTGTGCTGTAGGAATTCATTGAGTCATGGACGTGTCTTGATACAGCGGTTGTTGACTTGTTGAACGGGTACGTACCTCACACTCGTGGGGCATTCTGCAGTGCTGACGCTGCAGCGGCTTCGGATGAAGGGGTACCGCTAACGGTACCGCTGTGAATGGCTGGGGGACCGACGGTCCGTCCACGACCAACACGCATCAGCTGTGGGTCCTCGTCCCCGCTTAAGCCGTACAGTTCACTCGCAACAAGTAGACCCCGCTCGGCGGCATGGCCCTATACCGTGTTACGCTCATCTAGTCTCCGATATGTAGTCGAGAAATATTCTGAACCTGTAACAATTGTAGCAGAGAAATGATGTACTGATTCGCATTGAAAAGATGTGATTGTCGCACGGCAGCTGCTCTACGTTGTGTGAATGTGATATTGGGCCGGACTAGGTGCACTGCGACGTCAGGACTCAGCCCCAGTGAGAATCGACACGGTTACGGTCGATATCATTCGATATCATTCGATTTGCGCCGTGCACAGTCGGGCAAAACGGCCCTTTACGAAATCTGGACTATTCCCGACTTTTTTCGGATTGAGCGGTATGAGGTCGTGCAAGGCCTCCGATACAGAACTACGCCTGTTGTTTTGGGTCGACTGCCGCCGTTAGCAACCGGGTTCGCTCGGGCATGTTCTGGGCTGATTTGTCTAGGGCTTGTTTCATTCGAAGCACACCATTGGTTGATAATTGTCCACGGTCTGTATTCAGTAGTACATGGATTTTATACTACACGGTACAATACAGGTACATATGCGCGAATTTGGAATCAATGTATGCCACTGGTGGTCGTACGGTGCATTTGGGCGCAGTAGATCACAGGCCGGCCCCGCTGCACTTTCCCTAGGTAGGCGTGCCACATTTGTCATGGCAGGGCTACCTCGCTGGCGGGTATGCATCACGAGCTTGAACCGGAGC
>NW_006766918.1:167570-174859 GCF_000275845.1 Dichomitus squalens LYAD-421 SS1 | reverse complement strand
CCCGACTTTTTTCGGATTGAGCGGTATGAGGTCGTGCAAGGCCTCCGATACAGAACTACGCCTGTTGTTTTGGGTCGACTGCCGCCGTTAGCAACCGGGTTCGCTCGGGCATGTTCTGGGCTGATTTGTCTAGGGCTTGTTTCATTCGAAGCACACCATTGGTTGATAATTGTCCACGGTCTGTATTCAGTAGTACATGGATTTTATACTACACGGTACAATACAGGTACATATGCGCGAATTTGGAATCAATGTATGCCACTGGTGGTCGTACGGTGCATTTGGGCGCAGTAGATCACAGGCCGGCCCCGCTGCACTTTCCCTAGGTAGGCGTGCCACATTTGTCATGGCAGGGCTACCTCGCTGGCGGGTATGCATCACGAGCTTGAACCGGAGCTCGTGAGCTGTCGGACGCGGATAGCCAGACCGGGGGATGATGTAGAGACGAGGCGGCGAAGGAGCGGAAGTGTTCAAGTCGAAGTGTCGGGGAACGAGAGGGGAGAGTTATACTAGGATGTTTCAGCATGCACGTACGCCGTTGCGAGGCATGAAACCAATTCTCACCTCGAACAGCTGCGCGCACCAGGCAGATCTCGGAAGGATGAGCTGGAAAGGTAAGTGTCGCCTCTGTGGTGGAAGTCTTCACATACTTATAGTGCAGGTGCATACGACGGGACACTTAAATGACACATACCTCCAAGGGTGTTGCATATACGTGATATAGCTCACCTGGGTTGGTATTGCAGCAGCGACACCATGCACGACATCAGCAAAAGTGCAGAAATATTCTAAAGGAATGCACCGATTGCCTGGAGCGCTCGTTTGTGCACGGGCGCTCAATATAGGCCCGTAGATTGTCCGAGCGTGCCATGCTCACGATGCGTCGCAATGTTTCTGGCACATTGCCTCGCCGCGCGATCTGGACTGTTGTAGGCATCCTAGGGTAGTCATGTATGATACGTTCGTGATAAAGACCAAAAATGCAGCCGCAAAGAAAGACCCTGGGTGCTTAACATACCAGAGCGCGCGCGCGTCGTGCATTGCAATGCTAAAGAACTACAGAGGTGCGAAACCCGCTTGGGCGAGTTCAAGCTCGTCGTCACCCAGCCCAACCTCCCCATCCTCTGGTCCAAAGTCAAGGTCGTCATCCTCTTCCGTATCTGCATCGTCCTCCTCATTGTCCTCCTCATTGTCCTCCTCATCCCCCTCGCTGTTGACCATGTGCTCCCCGTCTTGTTGTTCGTCCCCGTCCAATTCCATGAGCTGTTCGCCTTCATTGTATCCCATCTCGTCGGCTTCGTATTCGTCTTCAGCGTACCAATTTCCTGCCAGCGGCGTGATTTCCTCCGGCACCGCAGGAGGTGGGTGCCGTCTACCAGGTTCACCACGCTGATGGCCAACGGCGCCCCCATGGTAACGCATGAACATGTCACGATCTGCGAAGCTGTAGTCACAAATAAGTACACGTCAATATGTAGGCCATGGACAATGTACTTACATCCCTACATAATGATAATCCCAATCGACATCCTCTTCCTCTTCCTGTCGCGCAATGCTGTAGCCAGGGAGCGCAGAATCCGACTGGCCATGGGCGAAGGCGGGCATCAGGTGCGCACCGCGCAAGACCTGATCCGGGGACACGAAGCCGAATGCGTCGTCGTCCAGAGCTGCCCATTTGAGGCGGGGGAGGCGCCGTGCCTTGAAACCACCTGGAGCTTGAGAGTCAATATCAAACCACCTTACCCACAGCACGTGGACGCTCTGCATGTCAGTGTCATCCACACCGTCCAGATCGTCCCCTGCGCAGAAGGCCTCTACATGAAATATTCCTATAACCCATGCGTAAAGATACGGGTGTGCGGCTCCCTCCGGGGCCAGCATCATTATGTCGGGGTGAGTCCGGGGGTTCACAGAGTCTTGATCACGTCGCATGTCGTACGTCGTATAGTTGATGCGCAAGACCTTGTGCCGATACAGCTTGTTGTTCTCGATACGTATAGAGAAGATGTCGCGGTAGTCGGGGATATAATCCGGAGGCAGCGCTTCCCTGCGTGGCATTCGGTAGAACAGGTGCGCCTTGAGTTTCCATTCGAATTTCTGCAAGTTGTGAGCTACACATCCATAAGGGAACCCTCATGGATATTCATTGTCGTAAAGGCCACAGGTGACGGAATGGAAATCCGATGACGCTGGACCGAGGATGACATACCTCACACGCTGGGTCTCCCTCGTTCTCGTAGAGGAAATCGTCCAGTTTGATGGGATATCGTGTCTCGTCTGAGACGTGGTAGTGTCGGTCAGGCTGCGTAGGTGGGAGAGGCTGCGTATCCTGAAAACGGAGGTGAAGTCTCCTTCCGCGAGCAGCTCGAGTTTTCTTTGGCTTCCGTCGCTTGTGGTGTGGCTGGTGAGATTCGCCTTGCCCCTGCTTGATCTTGTTGATCAGGTCTGCACGACGGACTTCCAGAGCAATTTGTCGACCAAACGTGCGGTTCTTGTTTGTGCGCCGATAAAATTGCTTGACCCGCCGGTGCTCGAATTCGCCCTATATACATGGTGTCCGTTAGTATGTTACTCTACTTCATGGGTGAGGTCTCATACCGCCTGTGTTGATTTATTGTCAGTGGTCCCTGTCTCCGAGATGCCGCGGGCGTAATCACCAAGTCGGTGATACTTGTAGGTGTTGAGGACGGTGAACGCCTTGTACTTTGCAGATAGCGTCGCGGGTTGTGGATTCCGTCCCGACGCGGCCTTGCGGCGCTGTCGGGATTGCGTCTCGTTTGGCAGCTCTTGCGTGGCGAACTTACCACAGACATGACGCAAGAACGCCCGCATGGCTTGGCCAAGGGTGCTGGATGATGTGTCGAGGTCCGCGATTGTTGATTCCGAGTGCAGTTGCAGTTTTGCCAGAGCGTGCCATCGGGCAAGCTCGAAGAGCATGTCCAGTACGATAGAGTTGTATGGCTCTGGAAGGAGCCCCTCGAAACATGGAATTGCGCACTGTGGACTGTGTCAGACGAACAATGCGACAAAGACATTGACACTCGCCCGAAACGACTGACCTTCAGCATTTGCTCGAAATCACGGGCGGCCAGCTTCTTCATTCCCGTTGTGTTATCGCCAAATCGTCGGATGGTTGCACGACCAAATGTCGGAATCATGGAGAACCTGTGAAATGCGTTCATGAATATCGGCGTGCACGTCATTATGGCTGTATCGACAGGAGGCGACACCCGGTAGCTTCACCAACTACATCACATGGTGACTCCTGCACGGTGTCACCCGCACCACAGATTTCCCTCGGGGTTAAGCACTACTCACCGTTCGTCCAGTTTCTGAATTCCGTCGCGCCCTGCTGATATCAAAATACGGAGCAGGTGGGTGAACGTCCCCTTCCAAACACCAAGCTCGAACTCGTGCAAGAGATCGGGCACGAAAAGTTTGTAGAAGTTGTCTCCGAACCGCGCAAAGCGGCGTGAAAAGGCGGACTGTGCAAATACGGATCAGGATGACAGACAAGCGGGGAAAGGAATGACATACCCGGACGGGTGCCATGGAAAAGAAACCGAGCTTGGTCTTCTTGACACTGCTCCCGTCGGGCACAGTGCCGTCTTCGAAAATCCAGCGGCGGACCCGCGCAATCAGGTTCTGAAGGATGCCTGTGTCCTTGCGTCCATTCTTCATGCGGTCGGCCATATCCTTCTTCATCCCCATCCTCCAAAAATTGCTTTTGTCCGTCGTACAATCCGGGCAGGCACACCGCGCCAAGGGCTTGAGACATGCGACTAGACACCTGGGTGTTTGCGGAGGTCAGTTTTTTCTACGTTCGTGATGTGAACTTCTGCGTACATACTTCTCTGGGTAGTCTGCTAAGTACATAAATATCCACGGAAACACTCGACGCATAATACCGTCGCCACAGAGAACCACGACCCCGTGTTCGACAGCATGCATGAATTTTGCGTCGAACAGAAGGAGCCACACCTTCTGCATAAGGTCGTACTTCAGCCAGCGGATGATAGCCGCGGACGCAGGTACCCCGTACGTGTCCTCGTAGAAGCGAAGGAGATCGGCAGGCAGCTAGGGAGGCGATGTGTCAGCACATCATGTTGTCATGACCGAGGAGGAGGCCAGCAGCTCATGCCTATCCACGGCGAAACAATGAGATAGACATAGATGTGGGACGAGGACCTTCGCCTCCGCACAACCATCCGGAGGCATGGAAAATGGCATGGGACCCGTACCAAGTTGTAGACTCACCGATGGGATGTAGGCTAGATGGTGCGCGGCGAACATAGACGGTTTGAAGCGGAGGTACTTGGAAAGGTTCGCAAAGAACGCATAGATTGGCCAGAGCGATGCCGTTCCGAAGTTGGTGAGGTGGGTGGAGTCTGAGTACACCATGATTCCACCTACGACGTACTTGAGGTCTGCAGAGTCGTCGGGATTGCGAGGCCGCCGCTGGAGCTCCTCGTGCGCGCGGATCATTACGTCCGAGTTGTATACATCGGTGAAAAGGCGTTCCGGCTTCAAATGGGGATTATCGGGTGTGGCGCGATTGCGAAAGAGCTTGTGGGGGAACCAATGGAATCTACGTGCCGAACTGTCGCGAAATCCCGACAACACGACCTCCAGGAGATCGCGAATCCAGATTTTGTTCACCATGAAGGTGGGAGTGTGCTCCTCGTCCTCTTGCTGGACGCCAGGCTTGGGTAGGTGGAGGGGTACCGAGGCCTCCCGCCAGCCATCCTTGGCCGAGAACACGCCCCCAGTGAGCTTGTGTTCATCCAGTCGGTGTTGCTCGCGCTCCACGCTAAAACCTTGTAGGTCGTCCTTCTGGAACCGGTCGTCAAGGATTACGTTGTCCACCAGGCGCTGGAGTTCGCCTGCAGATTTTGTCATCGAGCCGGTATACTGCCATTCCATCATCTTGAATGTCGTCCAGTTGAGGAATGGCGCAATCGAATTGGCGGCCATGTCCTGGGCATGTGAGAGCCAGGTCCGCGCCGTGGAACCGAACCCACGAAAAGGGTCGCGTTCAGAGGGATCGGGAGGAGCACGGACGTGGGTGGACGCGTCGGCAAACGCATCAAGAGACAGACCCGCCTCGGGGTCGGTGCGGGGAAGGGAAGTGTATTGTCGGAACACGCCAAAACGATTGGGCAACGTGTTGATCGGCGGGGCACAAGGAGGAGGCTCGGACCCAGCTGAGGCGCGATCGACATCCTCCATGTCGTCCTCGGGACCATCCTCGACCGTGGCGCGTGGTCGAGGAGGCGAAGGGGGTGGTCTGGGGCTTGGAGGGTTAAAAGGCGGGGCAGGTACAGGTTGTCTGCCCATTGGTGCGACGACACCGGGCTTCAGACGGAAGTCGGGCAGACCTCGCAGGGAGGTTGGGAGAAGCTCCGCGAGCCTCGCCGGTATCCTGCGTTGGCGGCGACCTTCAGGAGCAGGGTCGAAAGTCACTGCAACGCTGGCCTCACGTTCGGCCTGCATGTTTAATTAGTATACATCGTGCATATGCCTGAAATACAAACGTACGGTGAGGGCGGCTTGCTTGGCCGCCAGTCTCTGTTTCTTCTGTGCGACACACTCACGCTTCTCCTCGAGCTTGTGTTGCCTGATGACCTCCTTAAGACGCGCCTTGTTGCTCCGTCGGTCGATGTTCTTCCGTAGGCCACTGTCGAAGAATTCGTGGGCATGCTTGCAGCCCTCGAGGTGAGTTCCGAGGTCGCTGAACGACTTGTTGCAGCTGTGACATGTTTCTTTGGGCATGAAGCAAACCAGAGAGAGGACTAAGAGGATCAGCCAGAGGATGTGCATAAAGGTGGATGGTGATGAGCATAGGCAACCGGCAAACCAACAACACTTGACAGGGAAGACACCAGTCGCGTCCATCAAGCGAGCGCGGTCACGTGACGAACGCGTCCAAGCTGTCAGCGCTTGTCCGACGTGTGTCGATGTCGTCATTGCCTGACACCCTTGACAGGTCTTGACCGTATCCTGTTCGTGGGTGCTATAAATCCGTCCTCTTTGACTCCAGTGTCCGGTATCCTTCTCTTCCCAAAACCGCCATCCCCGCCTCTAATTCTCATATAGGCTTAGACTCTCCAACGCAACATGCCCAAGAAAGCCGCTACGAAGCCGAAGGCCGACCAACCCAAGCGCAACCGCGCGACAGCCGTCAAGCCGCCACGCGGCGCTACCGCCCAGTAAGTATGGTGGATGCGCATATATGCGCATATAGGCTAATTTCATTGTTCTGCAGGTTCATTGCAGAGCTCCCGAACACCCTTTCGGGCCAGAAACGCAAGGCCGGTCCCTCGGACGATGTTCCACCCGCCAAAAAAGTCGTCTCCGGACAACGCGCAATCGACATTCCCGGAGCCCGTGTCCAGGCCGCAGACGCACCTGCGGACGATCCCAATCGTGGTGTGCCTGATCGCCACGCAGCTCGCGCGCTCATCTCGCGCTCAGGCGCCGCGCAACGTGGGCCCGCCTCTCTGCCTGTCAACGGTTGGTCTCAGCGTTGTTACGGGTCAAGTCAACGGTCATGACTTTTAGACGACGGATGACCGGTCACTGTGTGACCCGGTCATGACCGCCGGTCAAAAGTTAGCACGTGAGATCTCCGGCATGTCCGAGTGTGCGTCTGACGGCAGGCCATGGCTCTCGGATAGGCCAAACGCATCGTGGCCGCGAGGAGGTACAATAAGGGCTGATGAGACTATTGCATACTCATCCCTGTCCTTGAATTTAAATGACCTACTACCCCATAATACGCCATATCTGAGCTGCGAACCGACAAAGAGCTCGCCGACGGATAGATCAAAAATCAACTCATAGGGAACGGAACTCGACTTGGATATGAAGGCCGACGAGAGAACTAGCTGTATTTTCTAGCCAGCAAGAGGAGTCTGAGTCGGAGGAACAGTTGCCCAGCGGCCTACTGTTGGTTGCCACCGTGACAGCTGATCGTTCAGTACTTCGTTAGTCATGGCAACTGAGATGTTGTTGAGGGTCTGAATACAGCATTAGCCACGCTCGATTTACATTATCACTGGTGCTCGCTCCAAACGGAAGGTTCTGTAGACAGGCGAACGACGCTGGTCTGGAGGGACATCCGGTCAAGTTGACCAGGGTTGCATACGGGAAACCAGGTTCGTCATCGGTGCTCCCAGGCGGCGCCGTCTTGCTAGTGCATGGAGGTAGTCAGGGGGGTGAGGGAATAGCGAGTGCGGGAGGAAGCTGCACGCTCACAATATTATTTGTCCGGTAGAAGAGTCGAAAAA
>NW_006766918.1:161943-167310 GCF_000275845.1 Dichomitus squalens LYAD-421 SS1 | reverse complement strand
ATACGGGAAACCAGGTTCGTCATCGGTGCTCCCAGGCGGCGCCGTCTTGCTAGTGCATGGAGGTAGTCAGGGGGGTGAGGGAATAGCGAGTGCGGGAGGAAGCTGCACGCTCACAATATTATTTGTCCGGTAGAAGAGTCGAAAAATGCTTCAGTCCGAATAGTTTCTACCGCTGACGGAGTTGAAGTATTTGATACTTCCAACCTCTGTTGTCTCCAGCTCACATTATCTGACACCTTCCGCTCACTCTCCCCTCGAAAAATGCTCCTTCAATTCTATACAATTTCTACCTAGGCATACACAATTAGTCGGGCCATCCATAGCTGCTGGTCCCAATCAACGTGATTAGTGCGACCCCACAAGCGCTCGGTCGCCTAGATCACGCGTTGACCTTTGACCAACTGTCATGACCAGTCAAGCTAGTCAAAATCGGTCATGGCTTCGGTCATGACCGCGGTCAAAACAACGCTGGTTGGTCTTTCATACAACCTCTTCCTCACCCCCTTCTGAACACCCCTCAGCTACGTCTACACAACCTGGGCGGTCCTCGAACCCTGGCCCAACCTCAACTCGTTTGTCTGCGGCTCGCCGTGTGGACGACCTCACCCAGCAAGACATTGACGAGGACGCCCAGGAACCCCAGGAGGGCGACCGCTCTCACAAGGACAACCCTCGCGACTGGCACGCTGCCCTCAGATTCGTTGATGACGATGAGTCCGAGCCTGAGGAGGAAGAGGACGAAGAGGATACCCAAGAAGACACAGGTGAACTCGAAGAAGACGAGGACAGCGAAGACGACCTCCTCGATGGCGAGCTCGACGACAGCAACGAAGTCTCTTCGCCTGAATTGGCCCAATTCCTCGCCTTCCTCAAGCTCAAGCGGAAGGATAGGTCCGTGTTTCCTTCCTCCGCTCGCACGCTTCTCGCGTCTTTTTTGCTGTTCTATCATTGTCCGTCAGAGGCGCATACATCGTCGTGCGCGTTTGGGTCCAACAAGCCCTCCGTCAACCCCTTCACCATGGGCCAATTCTCTACCCTGGATCCTCACTGACGCTCGACTCACAGGGTTAACTCCAAGGGAGGCCGCCTTGTTCAACACTTCACCAAGTGGGGTCGGCACTGTCATCGATTGATCGGTGCATACACCGACGTCGCCAAGGTGATCATCTGCGGGCTGTCGATCCTCAAGGCTAGACCTAAGAACCCCGAGGACTACGACGCGTGTTACAAGGCTATGCCCAATATGTACGTTCCGACGTGATCGTACTACCGCTGTTGACACATCTCCGAATGCTTTTCAGGAGCGCAGCAACGGCCCAATTCTACATGAAGAAGTTCTTCTATATGTGCGGCAAGATACCCAAGCTCACCATAGTGTCCTCCAACCTCCTTTCACGCGCCGTTTATGTGTTCGCGTTCGCCAAATTTGTATGTATTGTTGCATGTCTATCACTGTCGCTCACCATCCTACAGATGAGAGTGCAAGCATCTGCAGGCCGATCTACTGACATTGGAACTCTGCGCCGCTCCCTCACGTCCTACCTTCCAACTGTTGTGTATGCGAGTGGTCATAGCATCCTCCCACTTAGCAGGGCTCAATACAACACTCTCAAGACGCGCAATGCTGGCTATTACTCGCCTAGCACTGCACGTCTGATAATCCCCATCGACGAGCGGGACGACTTCGACGCCGCTGACGATCTCGCAGCGTACGTCAATAGTATATACCCCGCGTACAGTCACTAATTGTTCCATCGACAGGTACTGCAAACGTAAGGCCACCCAACACAAGAACTACATGCAAGGCACCTCTCAGCAGGCAAAGAACTCCCGAGCGAAGCGCACCAGTGTGGTGTCCTTCAAGGACGACGAGTCGCTCCCCAGCTTCCTATACCCGACATATCAAAAATACGATCCCGCCAACCCGCAAGCCGCAATTTTCAAGGGCGACTTCTTCCTAGACGTAAGCCTCATTCTTTCTCGCTGCGATATCTACTGACGAAATCGGCTAGATGATACGTCATCTATGGAAGGGACCTTCCGCGGTCGGGCGTGACCTCGGGGAGCCGGGCTTGGGGCGCGCCTGCCTGGCCAACATCTATGGCGTCACCAAGATGACGCCAGACTACATCGCGTACACGGCGTCGATCGTAAGTGACCATCCTCTGCTATGTACAATTCTAATCTTCTTACCGTAGATACGTTTTTTGCTGCTCACGGACGCGCGCTGGAGCGGTGATGACAAGCAGCGTTCAGGCCATCGCTTCCACGTCACTCTCCACGAGCTTTTGTTGGGGGAATATGAAGCTTGGGAAGAGGACGTGGAGAGTGGCCAGCTCGCGTGCGGCGTCGACAAGAATGTCGACAACATCATCTCGTACTTCAACAAGTAAGTGAACGGCTCTTGGTGCATTTGTAAGCTAATGGCCTCACTCAACTGCAGATGCCTCTTGGGCTCAGAGTATGGTCATCCCGACGAGCAAAACCCCATCTTTTGGGATGTCGGGTACACGGACGATGGCAAGGACACTCTTCGCGTACGGATCCTCAACGCGCGCAAAGCTGAACTAGAGGCGCTTCGCGACGACGCCCTGAAGGCCAAGCTCAACATGTCTGCCAATCCGCGCGAGGCCTCACAGTCTCGATCCCCTTCGGTGACGATGTTCGATGGTCCACCTGCGTCTTCCCCTCCCACTTCACCTCCGCCGTCGTCTCCTCCCTCTGCGCTTCCTTGAGCGACGTGGCGGCCAACGCCGCGTAGGTAAGTGTCGTTAGCTATCATTTTGTCTTCTTGCGGGCGGGGGGATTTCTTGGCGCCGCGTGTTAGTGTCTTTGCTCCTATCTTGATGTGCTCTGCTCTTTGTGCTCTGATCATCGCATGTGTACCAGTCTCGTACTAAATAAATCATCCTCCCGCTTATGTCGTCTAGGTTGATGCCCAAGGTGGGAATCGAATTGAAAATCAATCAATGTACGTAAGTGATCATTCATAGGCAATTTTGTTCCATTCTTGCAGCTCCACACAACGTTGACGGTTTAAAGCAATCGCCACGGTACCTCCGGTCATTCGCCAGATCTGGCCGTGACGCGCGCCGCAATCTGGCTTTGGCCTGCACGCTCAATCAAAGGAAGCGCATGCGCTCCTTTTTGGGACGGCGCTCGATTCGCAACCTCGCCTCATATGACCATCTAACAAATGTGGTGCAATGTTCGCATTATCGCGGTGACATTGCATCGTATCTTCTGACATGGCGTAACCAGGTCGTTTCCTAGCTAAGATTGCCTTACCTAACCAGGCTGCATGGTAGCCGGCAATATAATTGGGTCTGCGCACACTATTTCCACCTTTGCCTAGGTGTGTATTGTCCGACATTACATTTACATTTTTGCTGATGGACGTCTCACCTTGTACACAAGCTCTCGACCACCAGACGCACGTTGTTAGCTGCGGCAGACTTCAACGTACCTTCCTGACGTTGTAAAGGAGTGTGTGCGTCAAACTGGCTGTCGGGCAAGCAGGACAAGAGGAGGGGACGGAGAGAAAGACAGCAGGCACCCGTGCAAGCAGCAAGTCCACCACGATGACGTCATTGTGTGTTAAGGGCAGGTTCCCACTGCCAGAGAACAGACTTCGCGTCTCTGGCCCCTGTAGTACTGTACATGTTGGTGATAGAACTGTTCCCTGAGCCGGAATTGCGGGACAATTCCCCATACAGAGCAAAAGTGTCGTGTTGAGGGCACTAGTGTGAACGCGCTGCAATTATGCCGGCTTCCTATGTCTTCGTACAGATCGTACCATGCTTCTACTCCGGCTAGCGATGCTTTGTGCATCAGAAATGTGATCTCGTCCCGGAGTACCTCAGCTTCACCAGCTTGAATGAGCAGGGGAGGCAAACCCTTGAAGTCGCCAAACAATAGGCTTGCTGATGCCTGGCTTAGCGGCATGACGAAGGGAAAGCCCCTAGAGCAAGCAGCCTAGATCTTCTTGCACAGCGAGGAGAAGTCACACGGTCCTAGAGACAGACTCAAGCTAGCTTGTACATAACAGAGCCACAGCTAGAGACAATCGTAGACGTCATGTCCTTAGAGAGATGCCCGTCCGATCTCGCAACGTTAGAGCTAAATCAGACACGTCAAATGGGCGCTCAAATACGCCCGTCCGACCGAAATCGACACGGCACGAGTATTGACAGCTGAACACCATCTCGCACGCCCCAAATCGATTGAAACCATGCACGTTCTCACTGGGACTCAGCGCTGGGCCAGAAATGGCTGCGATACAAACTCAACATAGTGCAGATGTTGCATGCTGTCGTTACAACATCAGTGAAGATCATTGGTGCAGAGTCCAGTGTCGTGCATTGGTTCACTTGAAAGTATATGAGATGACGAACACGGTGTAGATTGGCAGGGACGCTCGGCGCCGCTTGTGACCCCCCTTCATGTAACCGTCGCGGTACAATTGGCGACAACCTCTGCGGTGTTATTCCGTGCTGGTTTCACGGCAATACCGTCGAAAAACCCCCCTTTGCTCATTCTGAGTGGTCTTATGTGAGAATGGCTATCATAAGATATCAAAATCGAATTACTCTAAACGTGTCCTGTTGCACACTGACCTCGCGTCTGTTGGCGTGCAAGCGCCGACGAAGTCTCGAGAACGTTGGGTTTCGTACCTGAGCGCCTGCGCCCACATGGCGAGCTTATCGCCCGCCACCATCAGTCGCGGGCGCTCCCCGTCGCTCACTTATACCGACGTTTGTGTCGACCAGTGCCTCAGTCTTTTCCCCACTGAGGCACTGGTGAGTGTCGCGGCAACTAGGCGCGTGGACTCGGGTCGACGTTCGGCGACGACCCCGTAGGTGAGCGGCAAGGAGCCGAAAGGGAAAAGAGAGAGGGAGAGGGATAAACGTGACAGAAAACTCGACGAGGGCAGAGCGGAGGTCGGCACGAAGGCACGAGACCTACGAAAGCTAGTCTTCACGCAGACAGCGACAGACTAGTCCCAATGACCAAGTTATACATTAGCAATCGAAGAGAGATACAACGCTATGGTCACTCACCTAGTCCCAATGACCAAGAGGTCGAGATGGGGACTAGGGAGCGCCTAGGGGGGTCCTTATATATACTAGAGGGGCTGCTTAGCAACCAAGGACAAGGCGCGAGAGCGAGGCAGTGAAGATGACAAAGGGAGAACAAAGGGCGAGAAAGAAAAGGCAAGGGCATGGCGATCACGGGAACGTAGCATGCGGTTGTGGGAACGTATCTACAGTGTCCAAACTGGGATGAGCTAGGAAAGGAAACGGTCCGGAAATGGAAGGTGGGCGTCAAAGGGAAGGGAATGGGCGGCAAAAAGGGGCGTCTGTCCAA
>NW_006766918.1:140442-157627 GCF_000275845.1 Dichomitus squalens LYAD-421 SS1 | reverse complement strand
TCAATGTCGGACGCACACCCGCTCACAGTCCCTTTTGATCCCCATTCGAACCCTTTCGACTACTCCCTTGACGATGAAATCCAGGAGGAAATGCGCAAGAAGCCGTACGCCCGGCTCATCGGGTCTCTCATGTACGCGGTGATCGGTACACGCCCCGATATCGCCTTCGGTGTCTCAACCCTGGCGCGCTTTATGGCGAATCCCGCACCCATCCATTGGGAAGCCGCAAAGCGCATCCTGCGCTACCTCAAGGGGACCCGAGAGTACGTCCTCACTCTCGGATCCACGTCTGACGGGCTGGTTGGCTATACAGACGCCGACTGGGCTTCGCAACCCCATCGGCACTCGATATCGGGCTACGTTTTCCTATTCAACGGAGGCGCGGTCAGTTGGCGTTCATCGAAGCAGCCCATCATCGCGCTGTCCTCCACTGAAGCTGAGTACATTGCCGCTTCCGATCCGTCTCGTGAAGCCATCTGGCTCCGCAACCTCCTATCAGAACTTACTGCTCCATTAGCGGCACCGACCCTTCTCCTCTGCGACAACCAGAGCACTCTCAAGCTCGTCGACAATCCCGACATCTTCCACGCTCGCACGAAGCATATCGACATTCGCTATCACCACATTCGCGAGCTTGTTGTGCAACGTAGTATGATCCTCCGCTACTGTCCAACCAACGAGATGGTGGCCGACTTGCTCACGAAGGCGCTCCCTCGTCCCCGGGTCAAGATGCTCGCTTTCGCTCTCGGCCTTCGTCAGGCTTGAGGGGGAGTGTTGGCGTGCAAGCGCCGACGAAGTCTCGAGAACGTTGGGTTTCGTACCTGAGCGCCTGCGCCCACATGGCGAGCTTATCACCCGCCACCATCAGTCGCGGGCGCTCCCCGTCGCTCACTTATACCGACGTTTGTGTCGACCAGTGCCTCAGTCTTTTCCCCACTGAGGCACTGGTGAGCCCTCTAGATATTCTATGCTGTATGCCCATATGTACTGACCATGTCCTCGCCATGTAGATTACATTAGGTACCTAGTTATACAATACTGAGTCTTTTCCCCACTGAGGCACTGATTACATTAGATCCTACTGTAGTCAGCTCGTAACCCCGTTAATAGCGTCATGCTCGCTCATTGAAGACGGCTCGGGCACCGCGCCCTTCGCCTACACTGAAAGGGGCCATAGGAGTCGCACATGGCAGCCACGCGGTGGATCCCATGTGACGTAGACGCCTCATCTTCCCATATCACTAGCTTTCGTTTACCCGTGGCTTTGCCACTCTTGCCTGCTGAATTGAATAATTGTCTTGGTTCTTCTTATCACAAACATAACCTGTTGTATTTGAGCAATTTTACCATAGGCACCCTAGATGTGTTCTAGATCCTGACATAGCATGGTTCACGGTTTTCAGTTGTCGCTTTACAACAGTTCGCATATTGATAGGCCCTTTGAAACAACCATCCTCAGGTTGGTTGAGAGCCAAACCATATGCAAGCCCAATGGATGCTCCAAATCCCCACTGAGCTCGCCATCTGGCAGGGCCCAGCGATGGGAGTTCAAGGCACCTGAATGGCTCTCAGTGGTGCCCTGCAGGGATTTGAGTGGCAAATCGGACTTGCATCTTGGTTGGCTCGTCACTAACCTAAGTGTGGTTTATCACCCTGAAACTCGCTGTAGGTACACCCGTTGCTTTTGGGCAGTTGCCCAAAGTCACATTACATCATGATAGTTACTTAATACCCATTGAGCAGCCATTGTGTTCTACATGTCAGGCCCTGTGTAAAATCACCTGTAAGGTTTTTTTCGAGTTTGGTGCGGGGCCTGCTAACTTACCC
This sequence comes from Dichomitus squalens LYAD-421 SS1, assembly GCF_000275845.1. Classification (NCBI taxonomy): domain Eukaryota; kingdom Fungi; phylum Basidiomycota; class Agaricomycetes; order Polyporales; family Polyporaceae; genus Dichomitus; species Dichomitus squalens. Next base: position 155,800 of record NW_006766918.1, on the reverse strand, counting down.
TTGTACTTGTTTAACTCCTATCGAGTGCTCCATGAATACCATACAGTAACCCAGAAAGTTCAGTTTTAAAAGATTCCGTTCCTGTCATCAATGGATTTATTTAGTCATATATTCCCTCTTCATGTGTAGATAGCTCTCATCAGAAACATTGATATCAAATTTCCCTGGTTGCTGCCCGGCCTCGCCCGTTGAACAGAGCGCCCAACGCTCAGGACGCCCGTGTGGCGCGCTGGGCCCTAAGCGGCGCACATGGCAGCCACGCGGCACCATGTGGACGCCATGTGGCCTAGACGCCCCGCCGTCCCATTCTTTTATGATTACGGCAGGCTCTGGGGTTCCGACAATCCGATGCCTTCCAGCAGACCGGACACACTGTCACGCTCTCATCGACAACCATTCCCGCCTATCTTCATGACGCCATTGTCTCGCTATGCAGACAAGTTGAAGCACTTGCTGAACATTCAAGACTACTGATCTCATTCCGGTCCTCCGATGTAATCACGGTACGCCTTGCAAGTTGCGATCTCACATCGGATTGGAAGCTGAGGATCCGTCGTACGCCTAGGGCATTGTCGAAGTTGTCATAATGTTTAGTAAGCACCGGATCACTTCATTAGACTTGTATCGTCCTTGATACGAACTCTGGTATGGGCAGATGTGGCCAGATATCGATGCGCATGCCGACCTTACTCGGGTCAAGGATGACTTGTCATACCATGCACACTCTACTTTCCAGTTGCAAGGTCTTTATTCTTAGGCAGTCACGAATTCGGGCATTGAAGATCCCTGATGATAGACCCATACTACCGGAATTTACATCCGTTGAGCAATGGTGCTCAAACTCCGGACACAATTTTGGTTCACGCCAGCAGCCTGAGCCGGTATGATCGGCTACCGGGCATACCAGCACCTCAAGTCGGAGCCCTCAATGTGCGAGGACAGATGATGAGAGAATCCGGAATCCTCAGGTTGTATAAAGGGGGTCTGCACCAGTGGCCCAAGACCTCAGTTCTCTACACCTTTCGTCTCTCATCGCATCTGCTCTCACCTGCACTAACTCCTATCGCTACACAATGACCACTGTCGCGTCCGGTGTCTGTGAGTCTCTCCTCTCCCTTCTCTCTGTTCGACTGCAGGCCGATATATGCGCGTTTCTACAGATTTCATCAAGGCTTTCGCCGCACTCACTGTCCTGACCCTCCTTAATGGTCCGTATCCTCTCCACTACTGCTCCCCTCTCTGCCTCACTGATTGTGTTCTTCTGGCGCATAGGCTCTTCCCATAGCGGTCCGCATACTTGTTCCCGCTACTTCCTGCACGCTGATTTTGCCCCCACTCCCACTAGGCACGATGGTCCAAGGCGACGCCAAGCGCGATCTCACCGACCCCTCGGTGATCTCGCAGCTGTGGGTCGTTGCCCAGGTCAACGGCACCAGTCTGTACACCATCGAGAACGCACAGGGCGGTACATTCTTGGACCTGCTGGGCGGTGCGCCATTGAGCATTCATTGCTTGCTTTGCCTTCCCTGATCACACACGTGGATGTGACAGGCTCAAACGCGTCCGCCACGCCTGTCGTGGGAAATTCGCAGTCTGGAACTTCTGTCCAGCAGTGGTCTTTCATGCCCACCTCAGCCAATACGACCTACACGTACGCTCGCACCTCTCTCTCTTCCCCTCATCGTGCCATGACTCATACTTCTCGTTGTGCCTAACAGCATAGTTAACTCTGCAACCAATAGTACGCTCTCTTCCTTCGCTCTGTACGGTAGCGAAATACTGACGGATACCTGTGCCTTGATGTAGCGGTCATCGACTTGTTGGCTGGGTGCGCACCTCACATTCGTCGGACATTCGCATTCAGTGCTGACTCTGTAATGGCTTCGGATCGAAGGGGCACTGCCGACGGTACCGCCGTAAACGGCTGGGAGTACACTGGCCCGACCAACACGAATCAGGTGTGGGACCTCGTCCGCGTTGGAGCTGCAGAGTTTACTCGCAACAAGTAATCCCTACTCGGCGACATGGCCCCGTGCCGTGGTATGATCTAGTCGTCTCCGATTAGTAGTCGAGCAATTTCTTGGACCTGTAAGACCTGTGGCGGAGGAATGATGTACTCGCGTTGGGGAGGTGTGATTGTCGCATAACAGCTGCTGTGCGAATGTGATTTCGAGACTGGGTGCATTGCAAGGCTCTTACGATTGTCAGCCGATAGCGGCGGCAATGAAAAAGGTTGGATACAAATGAGTCTGTCTTCTGAGGGCCTGCGTGACCCTCTTGGGAGGGGGGCGGGCGGTGTGGTGGTTTATGCATCCGGTTGTGCCGCCCGCGGTTGGCCGGAACGAGCGCTCGGGGCTCGGACCGCCCGCCACCGCTCCCGAAACGCGCGCTACGGCGCGCACGACGCGGCATGCGACGCGCTCGATTACTTGACGTAGTTGACACCGGACCCACCATGCATCCTGCGATTCCTGCTTGCTGAACCTGTCTTGCCTCTCGCACAATGCCACCAGGGCCCGCATACAACTGGCTTTGCGTCGCGGGTTCGGTATGCGACATCCTTTCGCAATCTGCGCAGATCCGCGCAGCCCAGCTGGCAAGGACGAGTCGAGTGCTCAGCGCGGAAAGCCTGTCTAGAAAACGAAAGAGAGACGAGCCCTATCCACAGGTGGTGAGTAGTGCGCGGGAGTGGGAGGAGATTTCGATGAAACCAGCACGGACGACTATTGCTGATGTCGCCTCCAACACACCTGTCCTTGAGAGGGAGGGAATATCTCCGATGAAGGGGCCTCCACCTACTGTGACGCTCTCGAAGGAGGACAGCAGCCGGGCAGGTGGGAACGCATTGGCGGTGAGCTTGTTCTCTTCCGTTAAACAATTTAGGCCTCAATCGGCTTCGGCAGTCTATATCGAACATAGTCCCGGAGAACACCGTTCACTCGACTGCATTGGGGGAAGACACTGTCCCTTCGCGAGTACAGGCACAACATGCACCTATCAAAGTACCTTTGGAGCCCCCATACGTTGACGATGCGCCTCATGGAAAAACATTGTCGCACCAGTCATCGACTGGGAGCTCCGCGGTCGAGATGGAGGTGCCTTCGGTGGGAGATACTGCCGCCTGCACAGGAATATCAGATCCCGCAGAGGTACGTTTCTGTTTACGTCCAAGGATAACATTCACAGACCAAGAGTGTCTATACTTAGGCAATAATGTTTGACCGACCAAAGAGCAGAAACCTGCAGTCGTCCAAAGTACCGTCTTCACGAATAGGACGCCTCTTCCACTACGGAGGTGCGTGTGCATGTGCCTTACTGCAACATCCCTGAATGATTTGGGTGTCTTTCCATCCGCTTCAGGTCTCGCGGCGTCGCTCAGCTTCGGTGCTGCTTCTGAACTCATCCGCCGAACGACGCATAGTTCCGACGGGCATGCCGCAGCCTCGCTCATGCTGACAGAGGGAAACATCAAGCGTCTCGTATCAAAGTTGACACAGATGCGTGGTGCTGCACTGAAGCTCGGCCAGTTCATGAGTATACAAGGTCTGTGTGGCGCATATATGCGTCGCCTTTGTAGGGCTGATAGTTATGCGCACAAGATAGCCACGTGCTACCACCAGAGATAGAGGACATCTTCCGCCGCGTCCAAGATAGCGCACATTACATGCCTGACTGGCAAATGGAGGTTCGATCAAGACCATTCCTTCAAGCCCGTGTCTCCTAACGTTCTGACCACATATACCCTGCAGAAAGTCATGCACGACTCCCTTGGACCCTCCTGGATGTCGAACTTCGAGTCGTTCGATCGCCTCCCCTTCGCCGCGGCCTCCATAGGCCAAGTGCACTCCGCCATGCTGGCTGCCTCTGCCTCGCCCACCGGCAAGGCTGAGCCTGTTGCGGTCAAGATCCAGTTCCCGAACATCGTCAACTCGATCAACAGTGACCTCGGCTACGTGAAGATGCTATTGACTGCCGGCCGCCTCTTGCCTCCAGGGCTGTTCCTGGACCGGACAATCCAGGTCATGAAGGAGGAATTGGCGGATGAGTGTAATTATGCCCGTGAAGCGAGCTTCTTGCGGCGGTTCCGAGAAGAACTCGGCGGGGATGGGAGGTTCAAGGTGCCGTGGGTCTGGGAGGGGAGCACGGATAGGGTGTTGGTGATGGAGAAGGTGGATGGCGTGAGCGTGGGCGGCTCGATCATCGACAAGCTGTCTCAACGCGACCGCGACGACGTACGTGCAGCACGTTCGGACGGCATAGCGCTGAATGCTGCTTACCTCCCTCCTCGTACAGATTGCGACGCGCATCATAGACCTTTGTCTTCGCGAGCTCTTCGTCTTTCGCGTGATGCAGACTGACCCGAACTGGACAAACTTCCTCTGGAACCCGCGCTCGCGCCAGATAGAACTCGTCGACTTCGGCGCGACGCGTAAGTACACCAAAACGTTCATCGACGACTGGCTGCACCTCCTCTCGTCTGCCGTCGCGGAGGATCACGACGCGTGTATCGAGTGGAGCCTGAAGCTCGAATACTTGACCGGCGAGGAGAACGACGTGATGCGAGAGGCACACGTACGGTCGATGATCCTGCTTGGCACGCCGTTCAAGGCGGGCACGAGGCAGCCGTTCCGGTTCGGTCAGGGGTCGGAATGGACAGATATCACGGCAGAGATTAGGGCGCAAATACCGGTTATGCTCAAGCACCGGCTCACGCCGCCTCCGAGGGAGACATACAGTCTGAATAGGTGCGTCAGGAACGAGTGGTCGTGATGTAAAAGACGAGGCAGGCTCACAGGATTGTCCTGACAGAAAATTGAGCGGGGCGTTTTTGCTGGCATCCCGGCTGAATGCGTCGGTGGATTGCAGGACGTTGTGGAAGAACGTCACGGACGGGTACCGCTTTGGTTGATGGGCCGTGCGTCCAACTCGTGGACATGAAGGCGGCATCCCGGTGTTCATACCTAGCGGGTGGACCCTCCTTTCTTGCTATCTGTCCATGTTAACAGGGATAGAATGTCGTTTCGTGAGACTATGAGAGGACTGATTGGGCTTCGATCGGCACTAGTGAGCACCTTCACGTCGTGACATAAAGGGCGCACACTGAACTCTAGCGCCCAGCCAACAGAGGCCTTACAATGTCCTTCCTGGTGTAGATACCGCCAATGACTTGACCCCGTGTGATCCTCAGTTGTGATGGCAAGTCGCGTCCTGTCACATGCGTGCATACGCGACACGTTCTTTTACTCGGCTTCTATGGTGCCATTATTCGCAACATTGTTTGACGTCAAAACCCTGCCTCATAAATCGCCCCTTAGTTGTGTCCCTTGACTGCGTTCCTGACTCCCACCACGACCCCACTGGCGCCTGTCTTTGTCCTCGGCTGAGACCAGTTCCGGAGACACTCCTGTTTTTAGACATTCACGTCTCCCAACGGAGATGTGAGCCCCGGACGAGGTCGTGCCTCCCTGTCAGAGACCAGGGGGGATCTAACGTGTATGGCCAGCTGACGAGCATACTTTGGCAGAATTGTCTGGGGCGGTGGAGGTAGTGCGTACTAAGCCGAGACCAGATGACCGTTCTAGGGTGTAACGATGCGAGGAACAATGGTAGCTAAGTGTTGCGACTGATTTCTGCATTCAGTCTAGTAACACCGTTATTTGACAGGTCGCGCAAGCAATCGAAATTTCCAATTGGTATACTGTCACCAGCTCAAGACCGGAAGTTGTATGGGAGTTTGCATTCGTCACTACCATACGCTGGTCCAGGGTAGTAGCCCCACGCTCACGCGACGCAACCGTCTGCCTAGAGGATTGTGCGGTCGTCTTAGTTAAGAACCCGTCCTACCGGTGCGATGGCGCCCCGAATACAACCAGTATCGGGCTGACTGCTGAGCGATTCAAGGAATCGCCAATGTGATACAGGCGTACGTCATATGTATGACATAACAATCCACCAAATGGACGGAGTGCAGGAGTGAATCTCCAACGTGAGTCACGAGGTTGGCAGACATCGGCCTGGGGCTCAATTATCCCAAGGTTGGAACTCTGTGCTTCCGAGAAGCCACTTCTAGCTACCTTCCGGATTTTAAGAACGATGGATCGTTGACTTCACAGCAGACATGAGGTAAACTCCTTCAGGTGGGGCGAGAAGATCTGTCCGCTCATAGCAGGTACTGACTCATTCCATCACCTTAGGTGCACGGGGAGCCGCTCTGGTGATACCCCGGTTATGGGATAAAGTTAAGCATATCTATTCCAAAATCCCCCTTTGAGTGACAGAAGGTTGAACACAATGTGGGCAAACGTGCCCTTCTAATGCGGCTCCATCAAGGACGATGCAGTGGGGAATAGTGGTCACCCAGATATAAATGGACCATTTTTCTCCACATGTTCCCCCATTGGAGAATTTTCAGTCCCCTCGAGTCGTATTACATTCAATGGCATTGTTGACAGTTCCAGGTGCCCAGTTCCTTGGTTCTATGAGTAGACATCCGGTGATGCTCTTCCCCGATGGCCAGTGTCGCGGAGACTAGGCGCGACGGCCCGAGGCTCAGCGATCGGCGCCGAGTCGAGCATAGCGTAAGACGGAGGACGTAGGAGGAGAGGGAGAGAGAGGGAATATACAAGGCAGAGGGCGGGCGACGGTGCGGACAGAGGGGTCTCGCACGGTACGGCACCGACGTACCAGGGAACCGAACCAAGGGTCGAAAGGGCCGGGGCGGCACGGAGGCACAAACCTACCAGCAAGACGTAGCGGCACGCAGGCACAGGCTAGTCCCCAGTGATGTAAGTATATTGACAAGTACGAAGATACAGATAGTAACTCACCTAGTCCCCAGTGACGTAAGAGGTCGAGATGGGGACTAGGGGCTAAAGGGCTCTTCTCTATATACCTGTAGACCGGTGCACAGACCATGTAGCTATTTGTACGTATTTGGCACGACCAGAGGCTTGAGGGCTTAAGTACTAGGCACGAGTCAGAGGGGTGTATGTCGTACTAACTACTGTGGGGTGATCCTCATCTAATCTAACGATCGTAAGGCCATGAGGGAGGGAGCGTGGTGGCGGTGCATTGCCGGGGGTATGTAGACGCTTAGACAGAGCGCCAGGAACCTGGATGCCGACGTGAGGCTGCACGTGGCGAACATCGTGGTGCTGCTGGAAAAGGGCGCTGTATGGAGCGCTGGTGGGCTTGGAGGGGGGGAACGGCGGATTCCGAGGTGTTGTTGGCGCTGAGAGGTGAGAGTCCCGGTCCGTACGGTTGGAGAAAGGCAGGCAGAGGGTGTCATGGGCGCTATGCGGAGCGCGGCCGTGACAGCCAGACAAGGGATAGCTCCGCATATGCGAGGAAGCGGTCTAGCACGTTCGTCCTAGAGCCTCCCAAGTATTGTAGGTTGAGTGACAGGCAAGAGGGGATGACAAGTGTGGTGCCTTGCGAGGGCTCCAAGAGGTATAAATTCCTTGTGTCTGTAGCCCCAGAGTTCAATCCCCAGCATCTCTCACCTCCTCGTATCTGCTGATATCACACCTGAATCTTAGCGCAATGGCTGCTGAAACCATCAATGACGGTGTTTGTCAGTATTTCCTCAGTGTTTTTCTCGGGCACTGGTACTCTGACACTCCGCACCAGATTTCATACAGAATCTCGGTAAGGGCACCGTCCTCGACCTGGAGTCCGGTCCGTCATTTCTCGAGGTACTGATCACCCAGCTACCACTAACCCTATGCAATTCTCTGGCCTATAGGATCCTCCAAGAACAGTAGGCACCATCCTCCAGTGCATCTCACGTACTAAGGTAGATTGCTGACTTCAATCTGGCAAGACACCAAGGTCCAGGGCCACAAAAAACGCGAGATCAACGATTCTTGGGTATCTGCACAGCTGTGGCTCATTGCCCGCGTTCCGGGCACCGTGAAGTACACCATCCAGAATGCGAACAGTCGTACCTTCTTGGACCTGAAGGGCGGTATGTTCGGCGTAGTCCCCCCTCTTACCTTGTGCCTTTCTCTGACTACGTACGGATAGGGGTCGCTGAGAACGAGACACCCCTTGTGGGCTACGAGGCCACTAACAAAGTCACTCAGCACTGGATGATTCAGCACAACAGTAACGGTACGGCTTACGTGTGAGTTTGCCCTCTATCTGGTCTTCAAGACAGGATAATTGACGCCGAGCACAATTTGCGACAGCATTTTCAACGCGAAGTCTACTAGTACGTCCTCTCACCCCCTTGTCTGCTCAGCAGATATCCTAACTGATGCATTCGCATAGGCGCGTCTACGCCGCTCTTTATCGATTTGTATGCCGGGTACGTACATTCTTTTCTCTCTGACATTATGTGCGTATTTGGGCTGACATATCGCGGGCCGCAGAGGCGTCGTTGACGGCACACCCATCAAGGGCATAGTTGGTGAAGGAAGTGTCACTCCTAACACGAATCAACTGTGGATCATCACCCGTGCTTGAAATGCAGGGCTGTATGGGCACGAAATCGACCATGCACCGTGCCGCGACCTAGTTTCCGCTGCGCTGAACCGCTCAGACATGTCCTCAAATTGTAGCACGATCAATCATGTACTGGATCCGGAACAAAGGCGTTGTCAATGTCAAATGTGAACAAATAGGCACCTCACCTCAGTTCTCAGCTCACATAGACGGGTGAAGTATCCGTATGCAGAGAACTACACTTACCCTCGGGCTCAGAATTACATCGACTTGCTCACCTCGACCAAGCTACTAGAATGACCATGCTTTGCGTACTAGCTCGGCATGAACCGCCTTACCATGCGCACGAGTTTCTGGCGCCCATTTAACCGTCACTTTTGATAACCATACGTCTATGCACCATACAGAGATTATATCCATTTGTCCGCTTGGCGAGGGCGCGACATGCCCTTCAGAATGTGTTGCTCTGGGGGCGAGCTGTAGACTTGCTGTACCGAAGCTATGCGACACTGCGAGACTACAGGGCGACGTACATCAGTCACCCAGGAACGAGGATGAGGTTACCGTAGTCGAACAAAGGGAATTTTCCCGCGTCCTCATCGTGCTGTTAGAGGGGCTGTGGCTTGAGTGAACGGCTGCTTGGCTAGGTACTGGGACGCCGCGAACGGGCTTCCTCTGCGGCTTCGTCATGGCCGACCAACGACTTGAGATGGTTAGGGTATCCGAAAGGATTGGAGTAGAAAACTTGAGCATACAATAGACTCGCGCACGCGTACGGAAGACCAATTGGTAGGATCGCGGCGATGATGGTAGCATTGGTCGAAGAGACGGATGCATACTAGACAACAAGTCCGAACAGAAGACGTCCACACGTGATTCCTGGGCGCCCGCGCCTCCGGGATAGACCACTTTTGGGAAACGGTTCTCCTTTACGACCGAACGCGCATATGTAGCAACCTAGAATGACACTGGTATTGATCAGCAGAAATAGCAGTAGTCACTCTGGCGATATCCCATAGGCTGAGATATACTCCGGCTGGATTGGCAAATTAACGGGTCATGTTTACCACCGCTAGTGCCTACAACGCAAGCTGAAGCCCAGCGTAAGTTCGTTGTTTGATCTGGACCTACAAGGACAGCATAGCAGAACACGAGGCCCGGTGGGGTGTTACAATGGTTCCTCTGCCTCCAGAGCAAAGATGGACGGAAGACGCTTCCATATATCTCTCCGCTTGTCATCCTCCCTCCTCGCGGTTAGCTTCTCGCACGCCGGACAAAACAACATATTCAGGTCGTTCGCATAGCCTACCCATGACAGCTCCCAACTCGGCCCGAACGACTTGAGACCGTTTCTGCTTGCGGGCGCAACCAGTGCTATCTGTAAAACCCCCTAACAGTTCTTCGATTGTATCTCGTGGCAGCAGGGCGATGGTCAAGGCCGGAAGATAGCAACAGCGGCCTCCGCGTCGAGCTTGGTGAGCTCCGCGCGACCCACGAGTACGCGAATAAGATCGTCCAGGGACAGCTGCTCTTGCACGCCGTCTTCTCGCTCGAAACCTTGCACTAGGCGGCTGGGGGGAATACCGCAGCAAGCGAACAGCGCCGACTGGAGGAGAGACGGCGTGTCGCTCAGTCTCGTGAGGTTCACGACGGCGATGTGGTGTATCGACGGATCGAATCCCGGTATATTATCCTCCACGGTGATTGCAGCATACGCCTCGTATGTGGGAAAATAATGCGACAATAGGTGGTCTGCCACCTTCCGGACAAGCTCCTCAATCTGTTACTTGTGTCCCAGACGGATGAGCCCGCCAATCGTGTCGAAGTCAGGCGTCTTCGGGGCGAACCTAGGGGTAGGCTTTAGTACGGCTGTAAACCAGTGTCTTCAAAGACTCGCTGTAGATGACTTCCAGATATCAGCTGCCTGAGTAGATACCGGAAACAGTTGGGTCGCTCGGTGATGTACTAAACCACCGGCGGCTCATCAGCGGAGGCCGCAGCAGGCTGGGGAAGCGAAATCATGTATTTGAACACCGCGGAATGTTTGGAAAGTGGGCCCTTGTACACGCAGAATTCAGTGTCCTCCGCGACGAATATGACGTTTCTGTCCTCAAACCAAAACTCTTCGTCACGTCTCGTTCTTCCAGGCTTGTCACTGCAGGTCGGCAGGTCTCCGCTTGAAGCATCCAGGCGGGTGCGCTTCCGCGGTGGTTCAGCCATGGTCCTTTTCAGGATTGTGAGAACCTGGAGGGAAGATAGATTGAAGAGGATGTTCACCTATTGAGGAGTGTGTATCTGGCTACGACGGTACGATACCAAGCTGCCCGCGGGAACCACGTAGATCCGGCAGACTGCGCCACCCTGCATGGGCGCTTCAATGGGGCGGCAAACTCCGAGATTCGCGGACACTTAATTTTGAGTCCGAGTCGTGGCATCGTCTTGGTGTGGCCAGCGCGGGTTACGACCAGTACTAGTTGCCGCCTTGGCCCAGGGAGGCTCTTCGCGCAAAGCTGGGACAACTCTCAAGTGAGACGATAGGGATACAACAAGGTCTTTCATTCGCCTAATACGCAACAGCATCTCGACATTCATAGTACACGACTCGGCGTCGCTCTCTTCCTACGTTTTCGACGGCATTTTCTTCGACATTCCAGGAGCAAGATGACAAAAAAGAGTAGTACGACAAGGTAAGGGCCCCGTCGCGGACTAGTGATATGGGTCAGAGCTCTCGAGCTCAAGCCCGGACAATGTGCCAGAGCTGGTGCGGGTTGGTGGTAGCCGGTCCCTGACCAGCCCAGCCGTTGACGGTGGTACCGTTGGCACTGCCCCTGTATCGGATATTGTCAACATTAGTATCATAGCAAAGTATTGAACGAAGGAGAGGGTGCCTACCCGTTGAGCAAATCGACAAATGCTGCGTCGATGTGGATGCGTCAGTCGCTGATGATGCGTAGAAATAATGGAGGACGTACTGCCAGTCGCGCCGTTCCCGATGCTATTGAGGACAGGAGAAAGTGTCAATTTCAAGACGGAGAGGGAGGGAAATTTTCCGACTTACACATAGGCGGTGTTGGTGCTGTTGCGCTTGATGATCCAGCGCTGGTTCGGGTTGCCCGTGGGCTGGTAACCGATGAGGGGCGTTCCGTTCTGGATGTTGCCTGCAGTGGAGCACACAAGTACGTCAAAGGCGGAAAAACAACCATTAAGTAGCCAGTGACGTACTCCCAGTCAAGTCGAGGTAGGTGCGGCTGTTCGCGTTCTGGATCGTGTACTCGTCCGTGCCCGGGACTTGCGCGATGATCCACAATTGCGCGGATACCCAGACGTCGTTGAGCTCGCGCTTGGTAAAGCCCTGGACCTTGGTACCTGACAAATATGCGATTTGGTGTAAGCGAGTGAGACTGGAGGCGGAGTACGCGGAAACGCTATGCACTGTTGGCGCTGGATCCTGTTGGCGAGAGAGCACATGGTTAGCGGCAACTTGGAGGTGTGGAATGGGACGATTGCCGTACCATTAGTGAGGTCCAGAACGGTGCCAGTGCCGGCGTTCTGGATGAAATCTGCAGCAGCACGTCAGCGTCTTGCCGACCACAACGAACGCCAACTCCGAGAAAGGACTGACAGACACCGGTCTCGATGGTCAGAGCAGCCATTTTTCAGCGATTGAGGTTAGGTGGAGGGGGGAGCAGATGCAATGAGAGGTGTTGGGGCCTGAGGACCCGGGATTCTCTCGCAGAGCCTTTATAAGATTGTGAAACCTCAACCCTGTGGAAAATGCGTCAGAGAATACACCGCTAGATCCAATAGAGAGGTCCGCTTGAGCACTATCCCACATCCGTTCTTGACATCGCGAGACCCCAGAACTGTCAGTGGTCTATGGTCTGCACTAGCTTCCACTCAAACCCCACCGCTCCATACAGTGCTGCAAGAGACGTTGCAATCACCTGTTGCCGTCCCGAGGGACCTGTGTACGTTGAGCTGTCATCTTAGCCGCTGGCATGGAAGGCTAATCCGTCCGGCGATGGAGCATCTCCGTTTTGGAAGACGTAAATTATACACCAGCACGGCCTAAGTATTGGAGAGATGATAGTCGCGGCCAGGAACGTGTTGCGGGGCCTGAGAAGAGGGCTGTCCGGAGAGCAATGGAATGAAGGGAAGGACAGGGAAATGCCGCAGTACTAGTACTGCGTAAAATCGCACCTTCTCCGAATCAAAACACGCGATTGTGGAGGTGTCAACGTCTCTTGCGCCATCCAAATATCGCGATAGGTCTTTGGACCTCAAGAGAGCTCTTCTCTATGTCGCAGCGACCGTGAACCAGGATGCACCGATATTTGGCACTTTCAGCCAACGAAAAACGGAGTCTGAGGAGTTGAAACCATCGGAGAGACTGCAATATGCAGGTTTCATCGTTCATGTTGTGCGCAGTCAGCAGCGACTCTCAGGTGCTATTTATCGATACAAACGTGCCGTTCCTGACCTATTAAAGAAAGAGGAGACAGCGAACCCCCGAACGTGATGGAATAATACCCGCTGTCATCAAGGTCATGCCTGTGGACATCTGATGAGTCTAGCCTAACCAGCACTAGGACAGAGGGCACACTCACTTAAGCTCCACCGTCTACCGCGGGACGAACCTCCCCGGTGAGCGCAGGATCTGCAGCCCACCCCTCGACCACGACGCCCATCAACTCTGGCAGCCTCTTCCATATTCCGCGATGCTGCTCCTTCTCCCTCTCCTGTAGCATCTTATAACATCGTGCGCATATCCTCCGGTCGTCGTCTCTCCCATCGATGTAGTCTGACCAGTACTTGAACCAGTCCAGTGTGCACACCACCCGCTCATGATTCCTCAGCTCGTCAAGTAGCTTCAGGAACACCGGCCCGCAGACGTCTCGCCGCGTGCAGCCCTCGGAAAGCGTCTGTTCGAATACGCCAAGGGTAGCCAGGGTGTTCGCCTACATCAGGTTCGCCCGCCCCAAGAAACACCGTCCGATGTCCTCTGCGGAGAGCTTCTCCTGGGTGCCGTCCTCGCGCGTGAAGCCGTTCACGAGCTCGGTCGAGTTGAGCATGCAGCACCCCATCAGTGCGGTGGGAAGGAGGACATCAGTGCTTGTCATGCGGGCGATGTTCACCACACCGATCGAATGGTTAGCCTCGAAGGCGGGTGGACGGGGAGGATCGACTCGTGCCCACGTTTCGAAGCTCTCAACAAAGAACTTCTTCAGGTAATCGAGGCTGCGCTGCACGATCTCATCGATCTCGTACTTGTGCCCAAGCCTGACGCACGCAGATACTGCGTCGAAGGACAAGTCGTCTGGAGCCACGCTGGAAAACAGTATGACGACGATTTATATGAAAAAGGGTAGGACTAGGTTGAGCGTACCGTGGCGTCTTCCCAGGGAGCAGGGCGCGGAATATGTGCCTAAGGTCTTCTGGTGAGTCAGACACATGTACGACAGCAGGCTTTGTCCCACATATGCACTGCGAGCCTGATGTGCCGTCCGGTTGAGGTAAGGAGAGCATGTCCTTGAAGACGGGCGAATTGGTTACTAATGGTCCCTTGTAGATGTGAAACTCGACGTTGCTAGCGATGATCGTCAAGTTACCGTCCTCCAGCCAGTATTCCGGGTCGTGTTGAAGCAGATTGTGCGCTTCCGTTGGCTGCGTGGCTGTTGTGGGTCCGGCTGGACTTGGGTCATCCGGCAGTGGCGAGGAGGCTTGTCTGTTCATATCGGATCTCGATATTATAGATGACATCGCTATTAGTTCCTGTCAGCCATGTCAGATAACACATACGTGAGGCAGCATGACGTACAAGTTACGTGACTAGGTGATATAGATAAAGGGATTACGGGGTGCTTCAGTGCCCCAACACTGTCAAAGAAATGGGAGTCGTCAACTGCGACGGTCCGGAGCAGTCCTGACAGGAGTCATCTGGCCTCGGCCCTTGTTGATGAGCGTAAACGGCATCGTGCCTCACGCACGCAGAAGGTCGTACTAGACGCCGTCGCTCGACGCGTACACCTGTCAGGTTCCTGGTTCATGCATTCATGGCTGTGCACTTGCCGAGACGCTCGCACATTGATATCAGCCCACGCGCAGCTTCAATAGATCTGTGCCCGAAGCCGCGCGCGTACGCTCAATCATACTTACGATCTTCCATTGCCTAACTGTCTTCATTCAAGATTTAGTGATCTCCGTGGGAGGTGGCTCTAACTAAGCATAGAAGCGCCGAATCAGCCAACTTCCAGCGCCGAATCACTAGTACAACAAGGTGCCGTTATTGTTGATCTTCAGATTATGGAAGAACGGAGAACAGGATCGACCTGTTCAGCAATCGGCGCATTCACACGAGTCCGACAGCATTCCGATCCCGAGCCCTCGCGTACCATTTGCAACATTTTGTCCGAAGAGAACATCCGCCTGCATCGCAGTTCCGATCCAGTGGTATCGAAGCGTCAGGCATGGCCGAGCACTTTCAGCGGTTGGTACGTAGTGTTGCCGCCAAGCCGGGCCGGCTTATCCAGCTAGCTCAGCTTGCCAACTAGACGCCCAGCTTGTTGCAAGAAGCTAAGCTAAGCCGAAACGCCTAGAAACGAGCTGATCGTCAGCTCGTTTTCAAGCCAGCTCGCGGGCTAGCTCCATTGATGATGTCATAGCTACCAAAGTTGGTATCTCGTAGGACCGGGAGGTCCCGGGACAGCCGTGACTTCAGTTACTTCGAGCCTATGCTTGGCTGCCATGGCATGGCCTGGTAATTCCTGGATGGATGTGTTGACTCCTCACGAGTCATGCCTTGAGCACAGCGGTAATCCTCATAATATCAAAGGCAGCAGTCACCCTCAGCACAAAACAGCCCGGGAATGTGCGCTACAATGCTGCTGGCGAGCGAGATTATAGACTCTCGTGT
>NW_006766918.1:138746-140422 GCF_000275845.1 Dichomitus squalens LYAD-421 SS1 | reverse complement strand
ACGTAGTGTTGCCGCCAAGCCGGGCCGGCTTATCCAGCTAGCTCAGCTTGCCAACTAGACGCCCAGCTTGTTGCAAGAAGCTAAGCTAAGCCGAAACGCCTAGAAACGAGCTGATCGTCAGCTCGTTTTCAAGCCAGCTCGCGGGCTAGCTCCATTGATGATGTCATAGCTACCAAAGTTGGTATCTCGTAGGACCGGGAGGTCCCGGGACAGCCGTGACTTCAGTTACTTCGAGCCTATGCTTGGCTGCCATGGCATGGCCTGGTAATTCCTGGATGGATGTGTTGACTCCTCACGAGTCATGCCTTGAGCACAGCGGTAATCCTCATAATATCAAAGGCAGCAGTCACCCTCAGCACAAAACAGCCCGGGAATGTGCGCTACAATGCTGCTGGCGAGCGAGATTATAGACTCTCGTGTATCCTGCTTGAGTCTGTCTTAACGGCTTTAGCAGCTGTGTTCAAACCACATCACATATGCAGTCTTCAAGGTGATCCAGCACAGATACTGAGCTTTTGAACAATGTGTCGCTCTATTTAGTCGAGTAGATAAGCCGACAGGTTCACACCGGATTACTGGTGTTGACTATTTCTGACGTGCATACTCAGGAGTCAGCGATTCCGTTGTGGCCTTCGGACATGTTTTGGCAGCTCACACCTGCTCAGGGAGATATATTGAACTTATGCATACATGGTGTTATGTTCTGTGCATGTATACCATGTTGTTACTACGCTAGGAACAATGATGCCCACATCAGCAAATTGTGCAAACAATGGTATTGCATGGCCACAGCGCCCGAAACTGGCCTACCCTTTCCGGAAACCACAAGCGCCTACTAATACTGGCCAACTCCCATCGCGTCCGACAGACTCCGGCCATTGAGCATCTGTGCGCATGGATCCCGGCAATGGTAGGTAGGTATTCAACTTGTCCTTTTACTTCATACCACTCAATCATCATTAGGAAACGTGCGTATACGTCGAGAATATGCAAGGCGCTCCGCTGCATCACACTGGCAGCCGCCTCCTCCTCGACACTTCTTACTAACTCTCCCCGATCTCCCACTTCTGAACGCGCTCCCCATCCTCCTCCATCTTCCTTTCCACCTCCTCCCTCTCCGCCTCCTTGTCTACGCATACGCCCTCGCCGTCATGAGCGGTGGCATGGGGGGCAGGTCAGGTTGCAGCCGGCCCAATTGGGCCCAAGTGCCGATGCGGGTAGAGCGGGTGAGTGCGGGGCATCTCAGCGGTGTTGCATTCTGTCAGATCTGATGGTGTTGTCGCTGTGGATGACAGTGTCCATAACCCAACCAACCAGACACCTGGTGCATGGGCGTGCAGTGTCTGCCCGGTGTGGTGCCATTCCCTTCACGATCTTCACCCTGCCTTCTTACTGCGTGTACTCTCCACTGATCAATCTTCGATCTTGCTCATCGATGACGCGTACTTTAGGCTCTCAACTCAATCGACGGCCTGTCAGCCTGCCTGCCCTGCCCTGAACCATCACTTGCAAAACCCCCCACCTCTCGACACCGCGTCTGCATACCTCCTTCATCACCCGCTACGACCTGCCAATCCTACAACACGCCCCTTGGGCTCTAATGTTTGTAAGTCGTGCCAAGAATGCCCCAGCTACTAATGTCTAGGTTCCACCTTCCTGGCTTCGACATCTCAGAA
>NW_006766918.1:131906-138544 GCF_000275845.1 Dichomitus squalens LYAD-421 SS1 | reverse complement strand
GCATACTAATTCTTTCTTGTTCTTGCCCTTGCCGTAAGCCTCGTCGCCTCACTCACTTTTCGGATTATTGCATAGACATTAGTATTGTTGCGCACCTGTAACTTTGCGTCTCGGATGACCCTTGCTCCTGCACAGTCGGCGACTAGCCCTGCTAACCCTAACCCCGCCTTTTCTCGCGCACAGCAGGTGTGTGTAAATTATCTGATTCGATGTCTCCCATCTTCCATGTATAGTAGTTCGCGTCCGACTATTATTGATTATTCAATTACAAACTCGAATCGTGTGATAATTTTCTTGAACAACCGTTTCGCAGCTTGAGCTTGGTCATGCATGGTAGAATTTGCACCGGATACTGACCATGGATGTTCATTGGCTCAGTCAATAATGTACATTATCGGCCTTAGTTCCCCTACAGTATGGTAGCTGCTGTCCGAATGCTCAGCGAGAAATGGCTATCAATGTCCAGGCGCCCCCCAAGGTCTGGCCATTGCACACCATATCTGGCGGATTTGCTACGGGTTTACCATCTACTTCTCATACCTTGCCCAATCTGGTCAGAATTGCGGAACCTGGTCATCACTGACCATCCGTTTCGCTTTTTTGCTGATGCAGTTCGCTGTCGGCGCATGCAACGTCTTGCCATATCTGGAATGTGAGCTTGCAAGTCAAGCTGTGGCTGGGGCCTGGCCAGGGAGTTGGCGCCCAGCTAGCCGGATCTCGGCTTAGCTTGCTCCGGCTTGGTGATCCAGCGCGATCCAGCTCGTCAGCTTAGCTTAGCTTAGCTGGCTTGGCGGCAACACTATTGGTACGGCTCTTCCAGATACTTCATCTCGTCCCCCGTGAGTGTTACGTCAGGAGCACCCAAACGGAAGTGATCAGCTCAGCCCCCAGGACGCGCATGCACCCTTTGCCAATTAGACGCATGCAAGAAAGAACAGAACCTACCAAGAATGCCTTCGAGGCTCTTCAGGCTCGTCGTCCCAATGATGGGCGCGGTGGCGCCGGGCTTGCTTCTGATCCCAGGCCGTCGGATCTGGGCCATGCTGATGCCCTTCTTTGCGAACTCCTCGACCCTGCAGAGTGGGGCTGTCAGGGGCCCAGTTGTATGACAAGATAGACGCATCTCCTCACGTCACTTTCGTACGACACGAGTGGAAACGCGATGCGACTGCACCTGCTTGGCGTGGACACTCGTTCCCGCTGGGGGTTACACACCGATTTCCCGCATATTACTGCCTCTCTGCGCTGGACAGGCTACCGAACGCACCTTACCGTCGACTGATCTCTCGCTGATATCACTTGAAACCTTCTGTCGACCTCTACGAGTTGCTCCGAGTCACTCGCGTTATGAAGCTCACAGGTGTGTTTCTCATTCAGTCGACACCATGTACTGTGTTCCAAGAACAATGTGTGCCGTACTCGGCGTGTGGGGATGATGAGGAAGGGTGTACGCTCGAATCTCTTTACAACGCATTCTGGCGATGCGCGTGGCTGATCTTCAATTCTCCCGCGGACGCGAACACGAGCGGGGCGACGTCAGTGTCACATAGAGAGCCTCGCAGGAAACAGTACCCCGCGTCTTTCCGGAGTAGGAGGTGAATCATTCACCGGCATCCGACCTGCGGCCGAAGCAACTTTGTAGCCCTCTATGGGGCATGTGATGGCGATCTCGCGGGGACGATGCAGGTTCCTGGTATGTTAGTCATGGCTCGCTGGGAGGCCCGATGCGACAGCGGCATTTGGGTCCATGGCACGAGGACCTCTGCCGGGCGAGAAAAAGGGAGTCCTTTGGACACCGGTGCGCTTGCGTGGAGAAAGACAGTGATATTAGTACTTACCTTGCACTTGATCGACCATGCTCACCAGTACACGCTCTGCAAGATCCCAGCTGAGCGTTTATGCAGCGAGCGCGGAGTCTGCACACAGGGTGAGCTCGCCTAGCAGGAGTGATGAGAGCAGGCCTGTGTAGAGATTGACGTGGACATGGGAGAGTGTGTCTGGTGACGAGCTGCTGTTGCGAAAGCTGGCTGGAGGGCGGGAGGAAGATGGACAGTGCAGGCTTCAAAGGTAGTCTACTCAGCTAGAGCGTCTGATAGACGTTTAGACTATCTAGGGCGACGATGATGTGGAACTTGTGAAGCGATCATCATATTGACTTCAGTTGAGAGGACGCTTCGCATGGGTGGCAGGAGACCGTCGCACCGGATGTGCCAGATGGTCCATTCCGGTTCGTCTCAAAGAAAGCGACAAGCCAGGGCTCTTAGTAGTGTCCGAAGAGGCGAAGTTGGGCTAGAGGAGCCATGGGGAGAAACGCAGTGAGCGACGTGCAGGTGACGGAGCAAGTCGCCGCGGAAGCCGGAGTACCCGGTCCGGCATCTTTGCGCGCCCGTTCATGTAGTGCATGATTCCACCAAGTGTCGGTGTTCGTACTGTTGTATATCGCTCTTGATTGTGTTCGACTCTGGGCTAAACGCAATTGAAAATTATAGTACATCGGCCGTCGTGCGGAAGGAAGGAAGGAAGGCAGCGGGAACAGCGTCGAGAGTCGCGAGGCTGGCCTGGATCTCAGACTCCGATCCGCCGCCCTCACCTCGAGTCCTGCCACAATCTATCGCCTGCTCCCTTACCCCACGCTACCATAAGTCGCTCTCGTCCCTTTCCCTTCCTCCCTCTGGGAGTCACGCCCTTGATCTCACCGCTCGCGCCCGCGACTTGGGTGTTGTAGGTTACTCCCGATTTCTCTAACGCTTCAGCACTCATGTCTTCCCTGAACGACCTCTCGAACCTCCTGCGTCCATCGCCTTCGGTCTCATCCACCGCGCAGTCCCCGGCCCTTCCATGGGAGGTCATAGAGAGAAGCATCGACCACTGCTTCCACGACAGGGCCACGCTACGCGCTTTCTCTCTCACCTGCGGTCAGCTCCATCCTCGCAGCCTCTTCGTGCTCTTTATTTGCATATAACCGTTTTTATTGCGGCAACCCTCGGCTGACAATCGCAAGAGCCTCGCACTACACCCAGTCTCGAAACCACACTCATGCAACGCACAGCGGCTGTTATGCGACAATCACACCTCCCCAACGCGAGTACATCATTCCTCCGCCACAGGTCTTACAGGACCAAGAAATTGCTCGACTGCATATCGGAGACTACTAGAGCGTAACACGGCACAGGGCCATGTCGCCGAGTAGGGATTACTTGTTGCGAGGAAACTCTGCAGCTCAAATGGGGACGAGGTCCCACACCTGATTCGTGTTGGTCGGGCCAAGGTACTCCCAGCCGTTTACGGCGGTACCGTCGGCAGTGCCCCTTTGATCCGAAGCCATTACAGGATCAGCGCCGCTTTAGAACGCCCGACGAATGTGAGGTGCGCACCCAGCGTACAAGTCGATGACCGCTGCATTAAGGCACGGGTATCCGTCAGTATTTCGCTACAGTACAGAGCGAAGGAAGAGAGCGTACTGTTGGTTGCAGAGTTGACTATGCTGTTAGGCACAATGAGAAGTCTGAGTCACAGCACGACGAGGGGAAGAGAGAAAGGTGTGAGCGTAGTACGTACGTGTAGGTCGTATTGGCCGAGGTGGGCATGAAAGACCACTGCTGGACAGAAGTTCCAGACTGCGAATTGCCCACGACAGGCGTGGCGGACGCGTTTGAGCCTGTCACATCCACGCGTGCGATGAGAAAAGGCAAACAAAGCGATGAATGCTCAACGACGCACCGCCCAGCAGGTCTAAGAAAGTGCCGCCCTGTGCGTTCTCGATGGTGTACAGGCTGGTGCCGTTGACCTGGGCAACAACCCACAGCTGCGAGATCACCGAGGGGTCGGTGAGATCGCGCTTGGCGTCGCCTTGGACCATCGTGCCTAGTGGGAGTGGGGGCAAAATCAGCGTGCAGGAAGTAGCGGGAACAAGTATGCGGACCGCTATGGGCAGAGCCTATGCGCCAGAAGAACACAATCAGTGAGACAGAGAGGGGAGCAGTAGTGGAGAGGATACGGACCATTAAGGAGGGTCAGGACAGTGAGTGCGGCGAAAGCCTTGATGAAATCTGTAGCAACGCGCATATATCGGCCTGCCGTTGAACAGAGAGGGAGCGGAAAGACTCACAGACACCGGACGCGACAGTGGCCATTGTGTCGGGTTCAAAAGAGTTAATGCAGGTGAGAGCAGATGCGATGAGAGACGAAAGGTGCGGAGAACTGAGGTCTTGGGCCACTGGTGCAGACCCCCTTTATACAACCTGAGGACTCCGAATCCTCTCATCACCTGTCTCTGCACATTGAGGGCTCCGACTTGAGGTGCTGGTATGCCCGGTGGCCGATCATTCCAGCTCAGGCTGTTGGCGTGAACATAGATTGTGTCCGGAGTTTGAGCACAAATGCTCAACGAATGTAAATTCCGGTAGTAGGGGTCTATCATTAGGGATCTCCATTGCCCGAATTCGTGGCTGCCTAAGAACAAAGACCTTGCATCTGTAAAGTAGAGTGTGCATGGTATGACAAGTCGTCCTTGACCCGAATAAGGTCACCATGTACATCGATAACTGGCCACATCTGCCCATACCAGAGCTTATATCAGGACAATACAGGTCTAATGAAGTGATCCAGCGCTTGCTAAACATTATGACAACTTGAAGGCAACGCCCTAGGCGTACGGCGGATCCTCAGCTTCCAATCCGATGTGTCGTGGCAACTTGCAAGGCGTACCGTAATGGCATCGGAGGATCGGAACGAGATCAATACTCTTGAATGTTCAGCAAGTGCTTCAACGCGTCTGCAAAACGAGACAATGGATTCATTCAAATAGGCGGGAATGGCAGTCTGAATGGGAGCGGGAGGGCGTGTCTGGCCTGCTGGAAGGCATCGGATCGTGGAGGATGGGGGCGCGCCACGCCGTCGCCGCCGCATAGATCACGTGTCTGATATGCCGACTGCCGAATGGGCCCCAAACCATTGACACCACCGTAACCACTACATACCAACGCATGGCGTCGTTCGGCGGACGAGTTCGGAAGCCGCGCCGAAGCTGAGCGACGCCGCGAGACCCGAAGCGAGCGGAAAGACGCTCAATTCATTCACGGACGTTGCAGTGAGGCGCACGCATGCGCACCCCCGTAGTGGAAGAGGCGTCCTGATCGTGCAGAGGGCACTTTCGGCGACTGCAGGTTTCTGCTCATAGGTCGGTCGATCATCATTGCCTAAGCATAGACAGTCTTGGTCAGTAAATGTTGCCCTTGCGCCTATACGGCAACGCACCTCTGCAGGGTCCGAGATCCCTGTACAGGCGGATATATCCCCAACCGAAGATACCTCAAGCTTCTCCATCTCGGCCGCGGAGCTCCCAGTCGATGACTGCTGCAGTGTCCGCTCACTAGGCGCACCGTAAACGTACGCGGGCTCCAAATGTACTCTGATGGGTGCATGTTGTGCCTGTACTTGCGGAGGGACGGGATCTCCGCCCCGCGTAGGCGAACTAACGATGTTCTCCGGGGGTATGTTGGATATATAATCTGCCGTAGCCGAGCGAGACTTGAACGTTTCAAGAGAAAAGGACGAACTCGCTTCGAACGCGCTCCCACCTGCCCAGCTGCTGTCCGCCTTCGAGAGCGTCAGAGCACGAGGGGGTCCCTCCAGGCGACGTCGGCAATCGTCGCACGTGATGGTCCGATGCAGGCCTCTTCCGGCTCCCGCGCCCGCGCCCTGCTCGCCGCCTGCGCATGACCCTCGTCTCGCTTTCGTTCTCGAGACCAGTGTTGTTACGGGTCAAGTCAAAGTCATGACCCTTTGGTCAAGTCATGACGGGATCGGTCAAGTCAAGCGGTCATGACCGATGGTCACCGGTCAGCACGTGATGTGTTCGCTGTACCCCGAGCAGCTTGCCGCGCGGGGCTGGTTCGGCACCGTATAGCACGCTATAGCGCGTTGTTGGTCTATGTAACCTTGCAATTCAATATCGTACTTCGCTATATCCTCATATGATCTGGATTTCAATCGTCTATGCTGCACAACCAAAAGGCTGACAGGAAGGATGTATCAGCATCTCCCGTGCTGTCAGCCATTGCCACCAGGGCCCTGCAGCCCTTGCCCCTCCTTCAGGCATTTCAATTCCTCACCCAGAGGCCCTCATTCTCGTCCTTCTCTTTTGATACATCTCCAATGTCTCTGTTATTGTGGTATTAGAGAATCCAGCTGCATTATGGAACATAGAAGAAGAATTTGGAGCACGAGGTTCTGCACTGTGACGAGGCAGCTATCCCTCGGGTCACAGTATGCTATGTGTCAGGCTTGCAGAGAGTTCACATACCCTGGAGAACCTCTTCACGAAGTTTGCTCCTGGCCTGTCAGGTCTTGTATTCCGAACACACAGTCTGTTTAACCCTGCAATGCTCACGTGCATCAAGTTACTCTTCATTGCAGTACATAGAGTTACTCTAGCTCAGTCATATGGTGATCATAGACCATACTCAGTGCAATAGGAAACTCATACATATCTTCGATAGACTTGCTACTACGTGAAGTTACAAATTCCCGGTCTGATCATGCTTATTAGTAGACTCGCGGCTCGCCTTGCCACCGCGTTCTGCAATCACGTGCTGACCTTTGACCATTCGGTCATGACCGATGACCCGTGCCGTCAA
>NW_006766918.1:129045-131886 GCF_000275845.1 Dichomitus squalens LYAD-421 SS1 | reverse complement strand
AGTATGCTATGTGTCAGGCTTGCAGAGAGTTCACATACCCTGGAGAACCTCTTCACGAAGTTTGCTCCTGGCCTGTCAGGTCTTGTATTCCGAACACACAGTCTGTTTAACCCTGCAATGCTCACGTGCATCAAGTTACTCTTCATTGCAGTACATAGAGTTACTCTAGCTCAGTCATATGGTGATCATAGACCATACTCAGTGCAATAGGAAACTCATACATATCTTCGATAGACTTGCTACTACGTGAAGTTACAAATTCCCGGTCTGATCATGCTTATTAGTAGACTCGCGGCTCGCCTTGCCACCGCGTTCTGCAATCACGTGCTGACCTTTGACCATTCGGTCATGACCGATGACCCGTGCCGTCAACGGTCATGACTCGGGGTCATGACGGGGTCATAACAACACTGCTCGAGACAGGCCCTCCGCGCCGAGCACCCGACCGGTCCGTGCCAGCCGAGCGGCCCGGATTTGCGCAGAGCGAGAACGGACGTCGGATGCCGAGCTCGAAACATCGACCGTGTTCTCGCACGCTGCGAGAGGCACGCGGCTGCTGGTCGGCTCTGCGGGACCGTGGTCATCGTCCGTGGCGAGGAAGGGGAGGGAGGGGGGGGGCCGGGTGGGGCTAACGCGACGGGCAGCGCGCTGGGGCATGGGCTGGGCGGTATCGCTCCTGCCGTCTCATGCTCGCGTCGCGGTCTCTCGTTATAGACGGGAGCATGACGGCGGCGCAGGTCGGTGCCGGCGGCCGGGGGAAGGTGAGATATGCAGAGCTCAAGGGACGAGAGCCTCTGCTACGTGTGGCCGTGTGTCGCGGCATGCACCACAAATGGGTATCGCGGGCATTCATCGGCGTCCATCCCCATCTGGCAGCATAGGTACATCGGCTTGGAAAAGGAGGACGGAGGGCGTGCTCACTATGGATAATAGCGACGTGACTCCTGTGCGGTTACGCGCTCACCATGAATCCACTGAGCGTGGCAACGAGTATACGTGCAGAGACGCACAAGGGCCCCAAGTGGTCGCAATGAGATCACGCCCCACAACGCGAGCGACAGCACCTAGACGCAGTTCGATTTGCGAACTTTGAGACAGGGCAAGCGTAGCGCTTCGATGATGATACGGCCGCGCAAAGAGGATGATCGCCGGATGAGTACGCACAATCGGAAATCACTGGGGTTGTGTGAGTAGGGTAGACGCGATCATGCGTGGGACGTGTATGCGGGACAGGAGAGCAGGGAAACGTACCGCTAGGAGTTGGGCCTTGGACGGAATGCTCACGAAGACCGTGAAGACACTGTCCCACAAGCATGACTGAAAGAAAGCGCCCGTGTACGCAAGGAGGGGGGCATGAGCAGAGGGGCCGAAAACGGAGAAGTTGCAGCGCGGGCGGCAGGGGAGTCCATAGGTCAGGCGAGAGGCTGGAGGAGCGACCGAGGTGTTGCGTGCGCATGCCGTGGGCCCATATCGCACGGGAAGGAGGGTCGCAACACGCAGGCAGTGGTCGGTCACGATGGGAGTAGAGGCAATCGGCATTGGTTTGGACAGGCAAAGCAGGAAAGCTGCGAAGGTGAGAGCTGGGAGACGACTCAACGCGATCAGCTGATTGCATTATTATATTATTAATTGGACGATGACGACAGCCTGTCTTGCTTGTGGCGCACCGCGTCTGCGCACGTCGCGACGTGCCTCAATGATCCATGGCTCGCTCGCCGCTGCTGTCTTAGCTCGCTGCTCTTGTTCACTCTCCTCCGCACCCGCCGTCGGTGCCGCTCTCCGTGTATCCTCGCTCTGAGCTTGGGCTTGTGCATCGCCTTCCGACAGCAGTTCCTTCCGATTCTCCTGCACTTCCGTCTCGAATACCGCAAGCCTGTTCCCAGCACGCCGGGAGTACGAGTGCATGACTATTCCGGTACGTGGGCACCGCATAACCGAGCACAGTGCACAAAGAGGCAAAGTTGGGCTCGAGAAGCCACAGAGAAAGGCAGCGCGCAGGCAACGGACCAAGTCGCCCCGAAAGAGAAGCCGGAGCACTTGGGTCGGTGTAAGCCCGGCTTCCTTGAGTGCCTGTTCATGTAGTGGCTCGCTTGTGGTGTGGTCCTATGCTACGTCCACACTAGCTAGGCCGCTCAATTCTTGTGGATGCAGGACGCAGGATGCGAGAATTGAGCGACCCTACTATACTCGCCTACCACTATGGGCCTGGCGCCCCCGGAATACCCCCGGTTCGACAGGGTGAAAAGCGCGTTCAACGGTCGCACCGTGGAAATGGGACTTGGCCGTTGAATATCCCCCGTCAATTATCCGCGGGCGCAACGTGTTTTTACATCCGTAAAGGTTTTCCACCTGGGACGCTAAGCTGAACGGGGGTATTCCACGGTTGCTCTTGGTGTCCGCAACCAAGTCTGCGTGTGCCGGCCCTAAACACGGGCGCCAAATGCCAATCGCACCGATTTTCCACCCCATTCTCGTCTGCGTCAGGATCGCTTCTCTGCGCACTGCTTGTGACATTGTGCTTTCAAACAACTCTCCTATCCTCATCTACCTTTCTTGGTCCCTTTTTCGCCATCATGGTTCCTGGGGTGTGCCTACAGCCTGAGTAGCAGGATTGTCTGACAGAGTACAGCGGTCTTGGCATTGGTGGAGAGTTGGCAGCAGGTAAGTCGCGATGTTTGGATCTGTAAGTTTCTCAGGTAGGTCCAGCTATCTGTGTCTGGCTTTTCCAGGTAAGTCCAGCGAAGGGTGTCTGACCATTCCAGGTAAGTTGCTGTTCTCAAGTCTCCGTGTCTTCTTAGGGCCAGGTGAGTCTTCCCTGCTACTTCCCTGAATATCTGTCTC
>NW_006766918.1:123087-129025 GCF_000275845.1 Dichomitus squalens LYAD-421 SS1 | reverse complement strand
ACTTCCCTGAATATCTGTCTCCATCCCTTCGAGCTCCCACATCTATCCTCAGCGTCGGTATGAGTGTATTGCAGGAGTCGCGAGGAGGATGTGGCCAATGAGAAGTCTGGAGGGTCACGGGCTTGTATTATACTTTGGATCCCCATATGTACTATGTACTCAGCGCGCCGTAATGAGACTGTAAAGCTGCATTCTGCAGCGTGTTTTGAGGCATTATCGCACTGCGTTACGAGTGATGTCCTATCGATATCCTGCGGTGAGCGAGAATCTAGCACTCGGAAACCGCGCAAATTCCCCTGTTCCACAGGTGTAAATCCTGCTTTTCCAACACACGGTCAAACCTGGGGTTTTCTCCTGTCCGAGACCACGCCAAATTGACCGTGGAAATCGGTCATTTCGATGTCCTTTTTCCTCGTCCGAAAAGCCAGGTCTAACCGAGGTTTCGGAGCACGTTTCCCAGGCACGACAGGGCATTTTCCTCGGTTGCCCACCCGGGGTTTTCCACAGCCCTCTGTCTCACAGTGTACGTCCACACTATACTCGCCTACCCCGCCTTACGCAGCCGACATCCGCGACCCTCCCCTTGTAACACGCCACCATCGGCAATACCATAAGCGGCCCTGGAACCCTTGATGAGTACTCCTCGCTCGATGTCTCCTCGCTTGATGTGTCTTACCTCGTCGACCTTTCATGCAGTCAGGTAAACTGCACGTTTCTGATTCTTTTGGCACATTGTTGTGCGATGCGTACTGATGTGACTTCTCTTCGATCGCCTCGCCTTTTGGCGGACACAAATTGGCCGCCTCACACTCGAGCCTACGTCTCGGAACCTCCTTGGTAGTCTCGTAGTCCATCCCTCGAGTATTCATTCTTCGAGTCCCCGGAATACACAATACCCATGTCTGCAGACAGCCGTTCACATCCCGCTCCAGCGCAGCGTCTTTGAGGCATCTCCCTGCGGATGTGCGCCGCTCTCGACAGGCTTAGTAGTATGGGCCTCACCAGGACGTATCTGGCCGTGCTCCATGACTTGTCTTCTGGTGCTTGACTCCTTCGGTATACCAGTCCAGGCGACGGGGACATGTCCCATCATCTCTAGCACCCTCAATAGGGACATCGTGCAGGCTGCCCTCAACGTAAGACTGAGCCCACCTTGTGTATCTATCGTCGACACGACATGATCTCAATGTCGTCATGAATCAATACCCGAGCGCATGCAGCGCCCGACGTACCCGTCCCAACGCCTCCGCCGCCTCGGCTTCTCAGGCTCGTGAGCTAGGCATGGTGGATGGGGTCCCGCAGTCAACGAATATGATCGCTTCGCAAAGGAGATGCCGGTTATGAGGAATATCGAAGTCCGTGTACTGCCGGCTACTGTGCCATGACTATCCAGCGTCCCCCTCTCCCAGGAATATCTGTTTCATGTTCACGATGTGCCATACTTTTTAGTGTTTGCTTGTTTGTGCTCTCGAACGCAATAAAAGTCGAGATCAGAGTTGTTGTCCTACGCAGCGCGCGCGTACACGGGGCCCGGTTGAGTAGTAGACGCCCATTTAACGCCTGCAGCATCTGCTTGGTCTCGGCACAGAGCAGTATCGCTCACCGTGTCATTGTGTCATCCATCAACACTTCGAGGACCCATGTCTTCTACGAACGACCTTACGAACTCTCCGCGTCTCTCGCAATCGCAACCATCTACCGCGCAGTTCCCAGCCCTTCCATGGGAGGTCATCGAGAGGGTCATCGAGCTCTGCTCCAGCGACAAGGCCACGCTGTGCGCTTTCGCTCTTACCTGCAGCCAGCTCCATCCTCGTAGCCTCTATGTTCTCTTCTCCAATGTCGAGATACAGAGCGCGAAACAGCTCAAGACGTTCTACGATGCTGTTCAAGCTCAGCCGCGCCTTCAGCCTCTCGTGCGATCTCTGTCATTTCCATGCGAGGATTTCTCTCCATTCCCACTGCTGTCCATCCTCCCCGGTCTCCGTCATCTCACATTCGATAGGATGTCGTCGGCGATTGGGGACACTATCCAACATTCCCAGTCCACTCTACTTGGCAGGCAGTCCGTAACTAGCCTTCGGAGCCTGACCATTCGCTGCGCTAGGTTCCAAACGCAAGCCACCCTCCTTCGCTTCCTGTCAGCCTTCCCGAACGTCGAAATCCTCACCTGCGAGGAGCTGTCAATAGATCCGCATGCTCCTCTCAGAGAAGGTGATGTATCTCATCAACTGCAGCTGCGAACGCTGAATGTGAGGATCATCATGGTCATCTGTGTCCCTCCGCCTGACCCTCTGAGTTGCCTTTCAGATACTTCAAGGTGTGAACGGGACTGAGCTGCTGGTACGGATGGCTCGACTTGTGCCTCCTAGTACATTCGCGATCGGGGAACATACTCGTCTGTATCCCGTCCCGTCTCCCAGTTGTATACTCATGTAATCCAGATCATAATCGTCCTCTATGCCGCTCCCTCAATCAGGCGAGGATCGCCGATCCTCCTTAACATGGTGTATACACCCCTGGCCCAAAATACTCGAACATGCCATCGAAGTCCTACGCGGTTCACAAAACACGGCGATAAGAGATGTTACTCTGGTCCTCTGGGATTCCAACGTTGGATCTCTGTACGAGCAATGTCGTCGACCTGCTACTCTCGAACTGTGTGGAGCCCTGGAGAAGGTCCTGCTCCGCTATCCTGCTCGCCGCGTACTATTGGCTGTTTCCGGTGGGACAATCCTGAATGCGCGGAAGACGATCTCCTGGTCAGACGAGTTCAACAAGTGCTTCCGTCCTCTAGGCGAGCAATGGGCGCTGGCTGATGATGTCAGATACTGTGAGTGTCGTTCATGGTTCACTAACCACGATCGTGGATTCGATATCGATTTGAGCAGCTGGTAAACCCGGGCATGACTCCCATGTCACCGCACTTGTCGTCGCCTCAGATGGGCGCTGGGTAGCGACGGCCTCCACGGATTCCACCATCATCCTCTGGGATGCCCGAGACGTATGCATCTCGCAAGAGTGGTTTGCCCGTGACGGAGAGGTGTGGGACCTCGCGTTCTCTCCAGACAGCCGACACCTCGCGTCTGCAGGTGAAGACGGTGCGGTCGCCATCTGGGACATCAGCGGCAGCGCACACCAGGTCGCCTCTCTCGAGGGCCATCCTGCTGCCGTCACAAGCTGCGCGTGGTCCAGCGACGGTGCTTGGATCGCATCCCGAGACCGCAGCAGAACTATACGGCTCTGGGACGGACGGACGTTCCAACCGCAACCCCTCGGCAGTGCGAACGAGAGAGCGTTCATCGAGCCCCTGTTCTCTCCTGACAGCCGCTGGCTTTTCGTGCACCATGTGGGCAAATGTGGAGTTTGGGACGTATTGTCTGGCGCATACCTCGAGCTCGAGATGTCGCCAACTACCGGTAGCGACAGGTATCCCGTCAGCGCCGCATTCAGTCGCCCGAGTGCGCGTGTTGCCGTCGGCTATGGTGGTGGGACCATTCGGGTTTTGGACACGGGGACCAGACAGGAGCTCATGCTCTTGAAGGCGCACGAAGATCTGGTCCGCGACGTGGCTTTCTCCCCGGATGGCCAGCTGCTGCTCTCGGCGTCGGATGACGAGACGATGAAGGTGTGGGATGCACACACGGGTGCTGTGGTCCAGTCGCTTATGGGGCACGAGGACCCGGTGCGCAGCGTATGCTTCTCCCCAAGCGGGAAGTATGTCGTCTCTACCTTCGACGAAGGCGCGATGCCAAGGGTTTGGAGGACGAGCGACGGATCGTGTTTCGCAACTCTCTCCGACCACGGCTGCTGGGTTTCCCACGTTGCGTTTAGTCCGGACGGGACAATGTTGTGGTCTGGCGCGGTAAATGGGACTGTCTTGGGTCGTCGGCTGCAGGACATCGTTCCGGACGAATTCGAATCGTAGATTGACTTGTACAGTAGACCCTGTGGTGTCGCTCATGGTATTCGAATTAGCCCCGCTTGGTGATTCGCACTACTGCTATTCCCATAACGGCTTGGCCTACGCCATCTGTGCGTTGAATTATACCTTCAAATCGCTCGCCCCCGGGATAGCAATGGGTTCTGCAATGCTGCTGCTATATTTACTAGAATGATACCCCAAGCGCAAGAAATCTCGAGTACGGACAGCACTGTGGAACGCGAAGGCCATTCAGGTCATACTCATTGCGTAGATAAGACATTGTGAGTTTACTTTCTTGCTCCATTCTTTGATTTCCAAGCTGAGTTTCGCCGTCGGAGACCTGACGTGCCTGAGGAAAGAAGGAGCTGTCCAGCAGCCAATAGGCCCAAGGCCGCAGTCTGGTACCCCTTGCTTAACCCCGGCGCACGCATAACACGCTCGACCGGGGCCCCGGCAGGTCCTGCGACTCTCCCTGGGTTTGGGGCATGGATCGAAGAATCTGCAACTTCCGCATGACGCTATCGAACCGCACACGTCAGATGTCTATTCGATCCCCTATCGCGCCTGCTGTGTCGAGCGTAGCGCACCAGTTCCTGCCATGCAGCGAGCGCTCGCAGCCTTGCTCCGCAACGCCTATCTCCGCCGTCACTTCAGCCTTGGCTTGGGAGTCGTTCTGTCTCATCAGGAAACCTGGGAATCACTTAATGCCCCTTAAAATCGCCTTTAAGGGCATTAAGGCGCTTAAGATGGCTTTAAGGCCGTCTAAGACGTAAGCATTAAGATGCTCGATTAAGACGCATTAAGACGATTAAGACGGGCGAGTGCAAAAACGTTCTGCACCGTCGTATGGCATACCGGCCTCTGTCACAATGTCTGCACAAGTTCCAATAGTTCTCTCACTCTGCTCTTCTCAACCCTTGGCACGTATGCTGCATGGTTTACACAGTCGAGGGCGAGCAGCTGGAAAATATGCGTGGGAGAGCTAAGTGGCTTAAGGCGCTAAGCCATTAAGCTAATGCACGGTTTACTGATGCTGGCAGTCCGCCATTTGATGGAGTGGACACGTAGCTCAGATTGGCTTCGGAGGGCGTGTGCTGACCTATGCGGTTAATCACATGCGAGGCAAGTACTCACATATATTCCGTATGTTGTCATGCGCTTAAAGTACACGGGAGACCTTGACGTGGTAGGGCGCGTTGGACGGCAAGCTGATATTGCTCAAGATAAGTGCGAAGCAGCTAGTAGTCCAGTCCGAGAGTCCCCCATCAAGCTAGGAAGTACCTATCTGCGACGGCCGTGCAACTTTCGATGAATGCCTTGACCCACTGGCAGGCATCGTACTGCGGTAAAGCGCTGCAGAAGTCTTCTGCCCGCCCATAATGATCATTAGGGCACGAGTGCGGAAAGACGCCTACGGCGCTCTTCGGCGCTTCCGTGTAGCTTGCTGGTCTCGACGTGTAAGTATTTGGTCCTGCCGTTAACTTCTGCCTTGCCGCGTAACCATGACCCAAGGCACTGTTCTCGACAGACAGCCTGCAAAGTCTCTCTATCTAGCTTACTTTGTGAGCTCTCTTATCATCTGCAAGCTTCCGTTTTGGTCTGTGCGGTATGCTCGTCCCTCGCAGCGGCCTCGTCCAACCTGGACCTGGAAACGCACAATGATCATCCGGATGATGCAGGAGCTATTCTCATGCAAAGTCAAGGTCAAAATCGGGTCTGGAAGAGATACACTCTCAGCCGTCCCCGACAGCTCTCTAACTGACGCCAAGTTCGTCTGGGTGGAGGGGATCGATGAGTCGTTATACTGTGGCGAGATCCGCCGTCTGGGGGACATCACTGGCGTCCTTCCCGCCCGAATCGCGGGTTATTGGTTGCTGAAGAAGGGTGCCGTCTGGGATGGTCCCAAGGCAAAGCCTGGCGAAAAGACTGTCCTCCACTTGCACGGTGGAGCGTTCTATGTGTGTAATTCAATGCTGCTGACATCTTACCTGCATGCAATGAAATAATCGACCCTAT
>NW_006766918.1:118495-123067 GCF_000275845.1 Dichomitus squalens LYAD-421 SS1 | reverse complement strand
TGTGGCGAGATCCGCCGTCTGGGGGACATCACTGGCGTCCTTCCCGCCCGAATCGCGGGTTATTGGTTGCTGAAGAAGGGTGCCGTCTGGGATGGTCCCAAGGCAAAGCCTGGCGAAAAGACTGTCCTCCACTTGCACGGTGGAGCGTTCTATGTGTGTAATTCAATGCTGCTGACATCTTACCTGCATGCAATGAAATAATCGACCCCTATCCACAGATTGGCTCTGCGAACCCATCGGACATCACAGCAAACTTCACTAGAGGACTGTTGGAGCACTCTCAGAGCCTCGATCGGGTCCTGGCCATCGATTATCGCCTCACCGCCTCTGCCCCCAACCCTCCTGCTAACCCTTTCCCGGCCGCGGTCCTTGACTCTCTAGCCGGCTATCGCTATTTGGTGCAAGATGCGGGCTTCGCACCCGAGAACATCACCATCGCAGGCGATTCGGCTGGAGGAAACCTCGCCATCGCGCTTGTACGTCACCTCGTCGAGAATCCCTTCCCTTCCCTGCCACCTCCAGGACGCATCCTCACCGTGTCCGGCTGGTTTGACCTCTCCATGTCTCATGTTGGTCCGGGCTCTTCCCACCTTTTGAACAGAGCCAGTGACATCTTTGGCCCGTTGAAGCCTGGCCGCCTCTTTGGCGAGTACGGGATGACGTCGCTGCGCGGGCCGCTGGACTTCGAGGTGGTGAAGACCAACCGGTACTTGTCCCCATCATCTCTCGACTGCGAGCCAATGAAGGGCAAAGGCTTGTCTGAAGGCTTTCCGGAGACCTACGTTGCTGCTGGGGGGGCGGAGCGAGCACTAGACGAGTCCACTGCATTAGTTGAACGAATGAAGGCGGATGGGGTGACGGTGGTTGAGGACTTCCCACCGGATGCTACGCACGACTTCGTCGTCTTCAAGTGGCAAGAGCCCGAGAGAACAGAGGCACTCATCAGGATGAGCGCATGGCTTGATAGGGCTCAGTAGTGCTTAGTACTCAGATGCTCGGACTGTCATGCTTCTTGAATATGCGTAATATGGCAGTAGAACTGACAATCGATTGGATATACCACGTGCTTTGTAACCGCGCGTATGCGCACGGCAACTTTGCTACGTTGGGAGACACCTTGAGTTCATGCCCAAGCTCTCCACAAGTGTCAGCGTGACCGGAACTGAGCCGGCTTGCGCGTCAAGTCTGCATCGCACCTGTAAACCACCTGCGTCGCGCGGCGTGTGGTTTCCTAGTTTCAGTGCTAGTACCGTAGGGAGCATCAAGCGGGGATGGTTAGCGGGGAGCAAGACAGAAGCGGAACGACGAATGACACGACGGAGGAGCAACATTGGGTAGATTTGGAAGCATGGGACCCTTGAGCGGAGCACACGCCACAGGCGTGCATGGTCTCTCGAGCAGGGTCTTGGTGATTTCGATGAGAGGTGGTTCGCTGGTAGCGGAGATCATTCGACGCTGGGTGCCTCAACACCGGGAATGGGAAACCCCGCTCACTGAGACTCTAACCGAGACTCTAACCAAGTGGACTCCGCCAACTTCTCAGGACTGAATCAGCAGCACAGCAAGGTGTCATCATTGTCGGTCTTCGTATTATGGAAGAGTCGAGATCTGTTCAACAAAGCGCGCATTCACACGAGCCCCGCAGGATACCTATATCGAGCCTTACAGGACGTACGCCTGCATCGCAATTTTGGGGGAATTACAGGGAATCATCAGGCATGGCCCAGGACCTTCAGCGGCTGGTACGGCTCTTCCAGGTACTTCATCTCGTCGTCCGTGAGTGTAACGTCAAGAGCACCTGCAAGGAGGTGATCAGCTCAGCCGCCAGGACGCGCAACCGCCCCTTGCCAATATGACGCATGCGAGAAAACAAACAGAACCCACCAAGAATGTCTTCGAGGTTCTTCAGGCTCGTCGTCCCGATGATGGGCGCGGTGACGCCGGGCTTGTTCATGATCCAGGCCGTCGAGATCTGGGCCATGCTTACGCCCTTCTTCTTTGCGAGCTCCTCGACCCTGCAGAGTAGAGCCGTCAGCTAATTCGTACGCCAAAATCAACACGACAGAAGGTACCTGCTGAGGAGCGCAGGAAGGAATGGGATGTCGTAGAATGGAAGGAAGCTGGCACAAAGTGGCTTAGCACTCGAGTACTAGAACGTATCATTTGTGACATTACCCGTCAGTCTTCAGCCTGAGAGTCTTGCCATCGATAGGACGAGTGAGCAATCCCCGTCCGAGAGGAGACCATGGGATCGAGCCGACGCCAAAGTGCTGCGCAGAAGGTCAAGTCTAGTAGCGAGTGAGCTAGGAAATGCAAGGAAGACCAACCTTGAGCGTCGGGAACATCTCGCGCTCCTCCTCACGGTAGAGCAAGCTGTAGTGATTCTGCATGGAGATGAACGGTGTGAGGTTGTGGCTGATGGCGTAGTCTGCGCAAGAGGAAAGGGACGCTGTGAGCCGAGCGGCATTCGGTGAGACCAGGAAACGCCATACTCTGCATGGCGTGGACTGCATGGTAAAAATGTGTCAGTAAGCAAGGACGCAGATGTAACACACAACAAGCGCACACTGATAGGCCCAGCACGAGCTCATGCCAATATAACGGACGTATCCTGCCTTCACGACATCATGCAGGGCTTGCATCTATATGCCATGCGCTTCGGTCAGTACGCGCTCGAGTATACTAGGCCGGCACCCACAGTCTCCTCAATCGGCGTGTCGTAGTCGAAACGGTGGCCTGCAAGGCGTCGGGTTAGGCTTCACACGGACGTAGGCTAGGCCGAAGAATGCTCACATTGGAGCAGGTCGATGTAGTCCAGCTGCAGACGTTGCAAACTGGCCTTGACGGAATCGAAGATGTGCTATATATGACGTCACGAACGAGCCATCATTGCCAACGTAAACGCAGGGCCGTTTTCAGACGAACCTTGCGATTGAGACCCTTCTGGTTGATGATGCCCACATCTTCGGGGTTTTGGCCATTGTACCAAAAGTTGGTCTTCTCGTCCTTCGCTACAGCATTGTGCAACTGTATATCGATGGTCGTGAGAGGCGCCCTTGGTACGTGCGAACGGGAAATCAGGAACCTTAGTCATGACGACGATTTCTTCACGCGGGAGACCCAGCTTCTTGATCGCGTTTCCAAGGACGACTTCAGAGAGACCGTTGGAATAGACCTATACGGGATTCAATGTCGGCTGTATCATAATTCCAAGGACTGACAGCACGCATACATTCGCGGTGTCGAAGGTCTGAATGCCATGGTCATAACTGCTCGCCCGAGGTCAGAACCGTTCTCGAGACGAAGGCGGAGAAGCCGGATACTCACGCAAACTTGATGTGTTTGATTGCCTCTTCTTCAGGTAGTACCCAGTCCTGCCACTCGGGCGATCCATACGACATGCAACCTAGGATGATCTTCGACACCTTGAGTCCCGAGTTGCCGAGACGCACTGGGGGCACATGACATGAGTGTATGCGCGAATCGAGCGAACAGGTACACTTCGTCTCACCGTAGGACATCTTGGGAGCCATAGCGAGCGGAAAAGATGGAAGGATTGGATGCTGCAAGCAAGAGGTAGGCCGCCTGATGGCTTGCGATAGACGTCGGGCACCAGTGAGTCTCCATGACCTTTATGTCTCCCACTGGATCCACCGCGATGTCCGATTCCCACGAGCAGCTTGAGAGCAGCCTATTATAACGCTGAAAAGGTTTTGTAGCGTCGGAAGCTAAACTTGGCCAAATTCGGTACAAACCTGGCCGAATGTGATAGAGCCCTTGAGAACGGGGCGCTTTCTGGAGAGAGCGGACTCCCGCAACGACTTCGCTTTCCACGCATATACCCGTCCACGAGACTCTAAGAACCTCGTCTATAGCTGAGTATCCATCGATGAGCCTAATCCCAACATGTCCATCACGGCTGGGTCGGACAGCATGCATACAGAGGGGCAACGACCGTCCATCGAACGAGCGCTCGATTCCATGATTATTCAGGGCAGGCTTGAGCGGTTGATAACAAACCACTTCCGATCGGGATTAACATCTGGGTATCCTCCGTCCACATACTCATTCCCGATCGCTACTTACACTAGTCCTAGTACTAGCTTTGGTAGAGACTACAACGAGGTATGCAAACCTCTGGGATATCGGGCCAGGGAGGTATCAAACCTCCCAACCCACGCGGTCTGAGTGATACGCGTCGGTTAGAGTTTCGGTTAGGGTTCGGTTAGGGTTCGGGTTCGGTTAGGGTTTGGGTTTGGGTTAGGCACTGCTCACACCTCCTCCTCCCCCACGAAGGGAGGCCGTCTGTATTTATCGCGCGAACGAGGCTTTAGAGTGCCCGCCTGAGTGCTCCCGGCTCGGGGGACCCCCCGAGCGCAGCGAGGGAGGGGAGGGAGCACGAATGGCGGGTCCTCTTCGCGCAGCCCCCATCAAGCGCCACAATGGTAACTTCGATCATCAAAAAGTGCGCGCTGATGCGCCAGCGTCGGTGGTCTTCCGTGTCGCGCGTCCCCCACCCTCCTCGCCCGCTGCACCTGCACAATGCTCTCCGTCAGTTGGACAACGCTGTCT